>NW_023276806.1:176005255-176305255 GCF_003668045.3 Cricetulus griseus
AAGTCTCTCTCTTGCACAGGATTAGATTTCAGTTTCCAGAACCTGGAGGTTATCTACAACTGCCTGTAACTTCAGTTTAAGAGAATTTGACACATTGGTCTGGGATCTGCAGATACCTACACTCATGTATACATACTGCATCCACATTCCCACATACAAACACATAATTAAAAATTGAAATTAAACATTAAAAAGTTCATGATAGCCAGGCATGATGGAGGCAGGGCAGTTACAAGCTTTAGTTTTAACCCAGCCTAGTCTACATAGTGAGAAATCTTCCTGGCAAAAGTAAGGGAGCAAGGGAGCAAGACACATAGAGAGAAAGATGGGGGGAGAAAATTTCAAGGTAGTCTCTGGCTAGAGCTTAGTAGTGGGAGAAGGGGTGGGATAGGTGCAATGGGGGAGGGACCCACAGTGGGAACCCACCCTGAGCTGCTACTGGCTTGAAGACAGAAGAAGTTTCCCTGGAAACAAGATGAATGAATATATTTCGGCAAAAATCAGATTAGTTGCTGTGGGGAGGACTCTGAGCTCATTCATCGCTTAGTCAACAATTCAAAGCCAGCATGCTTGATGTTAAGATTTTAAGCCTGCTGTGCTGGGCTTCTGACCTACTGCCACGAAAAGACAATAAATCTGGGGTGGTTAAATGTGTTGAGATTGTGGTCATTTGTTATGTCAGTATTAGAAAACTTATACACAAATAATATAGCAAGAACATTTTAGCAGTTCCAAGCATAAACACATTACGTCTATTTCATCTCTCAAATATAGCATTAATGAAGATGATCCACAAGACAAATGGAAATTTTTATAACATTTTTCCTGATAAGATAAAATTTAATGAGGTGACTTGATGTATAGAAGCTCTGGACTTTGTAATATTTTCCTTCATAAATAAATGCATATGTCCTGTCGTGAACCGAGCTGAGCAGTCACAGGCTTTCTCTGTAGGAGAGAGATGGATGGGTCTCCAAGGACATTGAGAGGATCATAAGCATGCTTCTTCACAAATGGGTAGGTGTAGGGGTGCAATGTCCCATGTGGGTGAGCACAGTGTGATTGCTCCACCCCACCTGGCTACACTCATACAACATCAGGTCAATCATTCTTGCCTATTGCCTGGAAAAGGGGATTAGAATGATGTTTCCAACTAAAAATGATTCCATGTAGACTGAGTCTATCCATCCATGACAGCAAAGGACCTGGCATAGATTAAATTCCTTTTACAAAGTTGTTGCGAGTGACAATTTCATTTTTCCCCAGCACTATAGAATTCTGGGACACACACCATATAGTATAGATACTTCCTGAATATGACTATCCTTCTACACATTGACTTCTAGGTACCTAGAGGTTTGCATTCAATTCCCTGTTGAGGTGCTGCTTCTTACCATCCCAGGATGCTCATTTGGCTGCCAGCTGCCTTCACCTCCTGCTCCGTTGTCCTTTGGGATTGTTCTGTTGTCTTGGAAACCTGGTGCCTTATCCTCTATGCTTTTGCAGAGGAATACTCATAAAACTCACAGAGCAGTACTGGTAGGTAGATTCTCAGGAAATAGAAACATAGCAAGCTTCTCTTTTCCTCGCATTCTAAACACCTCCATGAAATTCAATGTCTCCCCCGTTGAATTTTAGTGTTCTCAAAATTCATCCAATAGTGAAAAACCTTTCATTTTAAGGGACAAATGAAATACAAATCCAATTTTATGCCTTCAATGGTTTGTTCTAAAGCTTGTCTATATGTGCCCAGTAATGTAATCACCACTGGTATACATCCTGCCACAAAATTATCAGTGGCATAATTTCATGGTTGATAGAATTAAACAAATCTGTAGCACTGCTGGTGAGCATGACTTCCATGTTTTATGCCAGAAGAGATCTTATTGAGTGTGATGTGGTGCAGACTGATGCCAGTAGTGGACAGTTTAAGCCAATGAAGGCAAGGCGTAGGATGGCAGTTCTCAGAAGAGGCTGCCAAAGAAGGAGCACACACTGCACACATTGCAGAAGCAGCTCACAAGTCACAGACACAAATAGTCATCCACTTGAAGTGTCATTTTGGCTCTGACTATAATACTATTTTATGCCTCACTTTCTAAACCAATTAAAATTCCAACAATGACATGACATCCTAGTTGACTATTTTTACTTTCTGTAAAAGGACAGGCAATCTTGTTAGAATCACAGAATTCTAAACCCAGGATGTGGGAAGGAAGTGTGCACAGTACTGAGTCCTGCTAGTTATACTGATGCACACACATGTATACACACACACACACACACACACACACACACACACACACACACACACAATGCATACATGTACTATACACAACCATTTCATTGAACTTCATAAAAAGACAAATGTGTATTTATCTGCTGCCATGCCAAGCCAAAATATTTCTGGATATTGGTGTTTCTTGCTGCACTTACACTTATGAAAAAGAAAACTTGAAAGCCATGGAGTCTTTTTCAGATTAGTTATATTTTCTGTTTCACTGTTCTCATTTGAAAAGATGAAGACAACAATATCTATTTCATAGGAATTTTTGAATATTAAATCAGCTCTTCTGTCTGTTTCATCACACGGATAGACAGACAGACAGACAGACAGACAGACAGACAGAAACACACACACACACACACAATTCTTAGAATAATTTTAAACACATAAAATGATACAAGACTATTATTAAACTTTAACACTATTTAAATAGGAGGATTTTAAATAGTACCTAGAATCTACATGAATTGTTTGTTTGTGAAATGTCTTAATCATTTATCAAGCTGAATTAGTCATAAATAAGCCATGGAAAATTACATCCATCTATTAGATAACAACTGTATACCATAAATTCTAAGATTAAAAATGTTATCATTGTGATCAGAATATGTATTTTCCAATTTCCAACTAGGAATATTTTTATTGTATGATTGGATAGCTATATGAATCCTAGGAAAAGTGTATTAAATTTTTCATCTTTGTATAAAATTCTATTCCAAATAACAAATATAAGATTATTTTCAAAAGAAGAAAATTAATTTGATTTGACTTTAAAAAATGCTTCATTCCTCATTTCTGACATTTTTTGATGGAGTAAAAGTAAATATCCATTTATGTGTTCTGAGATTCTGACCCAGAACATTTATTTTTCAGATTACAATGGTACTCTTTGGCAAGTGGTTTTCAATGACAAGTGTTTGCCTTTCTCAAACTCAGAGTGGGGCATCCTGTGAGCAACAGTATTCATTTTGTCTCAGAAGACCAGTGACTAGGATGACCTTTTTCAAAATGCTCCAAGATTGATTACAAGAAAACAGAGACTTCAATAAAAAATAAACTTCTGAGGGTAAGATGAAATTATACAAGACACAGACAAAGCATAGCAAGCTGGGCATTGAAGGTCCCAAAGATCACATGCTGTTCCTGAAACCAATTAGGAAATGAACAGAAATGAAATAGGATGCTTCTTAGCTGGTAAAAATGCCCATCTTTAGGTATCTTCTGTAACATTTTACTTAAAGTTCCAGAGGCCACATTTTAATACCCAGTATATGGGAATAAGCACAGTAAAGGTCAGAGTGGCTGTTCTTCCAGGTGTGGGAACACATACCAGTCTGGGATATACAGCAAATGCCAAATCAGCCAGGTACAAGAATAGTGAAACCTTGCTTCCAAATGATCACACACACACACACACACACACACACACACACACACACACGCAACACGCACACGCACACACGCACACGCACACGCACACGCACACGCACACGCACACGCACACGCACACGCACACGCACACACCACTTACCTTTACTAATTTAGGCTGTCTTCTCCTTATCACTTCATTGCTGAAGGGAAGTTTCTGGATTAGGAAAAGCATTAGGTTTACTATTGTATAGGTCTGAGAGATGAAATAGTCATGCACATTGGAACCATGGATGTTAAAATACTAACTCTTCCATATTTTGAGCCAAACGTGGGTAAATAGGGCCTGGGGACGTGGGTTCCAATGGCCTCAAATGTCATGTTACCTCACTAAAAGGGTATATGAAGTTATTTGGGAGTGTATATCTGAGGCCTCATGAATATTCCTGGGTCAACATTATGTCTACTGGTGTCCTCATTGTTCAGCTTCTGTTAGGGCAGTCATGTTAGTGAGCCTTTACGTGTCTAGCTTTTGATATTCCTAAGAGATCCAATCTCACCACAAAGCAAGTCTCTTTAATCTTTATATAAACCCTTTATATAAACTTTAAAGTTACTCTTTAATCTTATATAATCATTCCACTATTACTATCTCTAAGACTCAGATGCAGGAATTGTACCAAAGATGATCACTTGTGACTGGGCTCTATCACTCTGCATTTTCATTAGTTGAGGTTAGGTAAAATACTCTTCTCCTAGGAAGAACAAAGCAGTTGGTTATACAATACCAAATGGTCTGTCTTGAAAACATATACATACAAGTAGAATACAGAATGAGTAGGTCATATTTATACATTTAGGAACACACACACACACACACACACACACACAGCAACAATCAATGAAAACAAAAGACCATGAACTTGAAGGAGGAAGGAAGGAAAGAAGGGAGGAAGGAAGGAAGGAAGGAAGGAAGGAAAGAAGGAAGGAAGGAAGGAAGGAAGGAAGGAAGGAAGGAAGGAAGGAAGGAAGGAAAGAAGGGAGGAAGGAAGGAAGGAAAGAAGGGAGGAAGGAAGGAAGGAAGGAAGGAAGGAAGGAAGGAAGGAAAGAAGGGAGGAAGGAAGGAAGGAAAGAAGGGAGGAAGGAAGGAAGGAAGGAAGGAAGGAAGGAAGGAAGGAAAGAAGGGAGGAAGGAGGGAAGGAGAGGTGTATTGGTCTTTCTTTTTGGGAGTCCACTAACCAGCTCCCAAATTATGACACAGAGACTCATTATTAGTTTTGAATGCTCAGCCTAACTTATGCTCCTTTCTGGCTAGCTCTTTTAACTTAACCTATATCTCTGTCTCCATTTTTTCTCAGAGGTTTTTACCTGCTTTCTTCTGTATAACTGACTTTTACTGCATCTTTTGTCTGGCTAGGTTGAGGCTGGCTGGCTGGCTCCCCTTGTGTCCTTCTATCCTCATTCTCTTCACTTTCTTCTGTCATTCTTCTCCTGAGCCTGGATTTTTCCCTTCTATCTATTCTTTCTACCTGCCAGTCCCTCATATCCTTTCTCTCCCTAGATACTGGCCATTCAGCTTTTTATTAGAACAATCAGGGCCTTAGGCAGGCAAGGTGAAACAAATGCAGCATCCTTACATCATTAAACAAATACAACACAAACAAATGTAACACATATTTGCATAGTTAGATATTCTATAGCAGAGAGTTATATTGGACGGTTTGGGAAGAGGAAAGGGAAGGGGAAATGCTATAATTATGTGATAATTCAAACAATAAAGGAAACCATTTTGAAAGATAGCATGAACTTTTATAGTCGCAATCAGAAATGAGGGTTTTTCTAAAACCTCATTTCTCTAAAACCCTAAGTTTTTAGGTTAGTGGGCTACAGTATGGCTGGAAATCCATAGGATGAAGATATTATCTACCACATTCTTAGCTTAGGAGTTAGGAGTCTCACACTCATTTTGCACTTAAGATCTTTACCTAATATTTAAAAAAAAAATTATTAGTTCAAATTCGGAACAAGCTTACTTTACATGTCAATCCCTTCTCCCCCCCCCCGCTTCCCCAACCCTCCTCCCAACCCCAAGTGCCCCCCACCCCATCCACCCTCAACTCCCCAGGCAGGGTAGGGCCCTCAACAAGGGCTCCCCAAAGCCCACCACATCATCCTGGGCCAGGCCTAGGCCCTCCCCCATGTGTCCAGGCCAAGAGAGCATTCCTTCCCGTGGGATGGGCTCTCAAAGTCCCTTCTTACACCAGGGAAAAATACAGATCCACTACCAGGGGCCCCTATAGTGTGGAGGCCTCCGAATTGACATCCATGTTCAGGAGTCTGGATCAGTCCTGTACTGGCCTCCTAGACAGCAGTCTGGGGTCCATGTGCTCCCTCTTGTTCAGGCCAGCTGTTTCTGTGGGTTTCACCAGCCTGGTACTGACCCCTTTGATCTTCATCCCTCCCTCTCTGCAACTAGGTTCCAGAGTTCAGATCAGTGTATATCTGTTGATGTGTACCTCTGTTTCCATCAGCCACTGGATGAGGGCTCTAGGATGGCATAAAAGTAGTCATCAGTCTCATTATAGGGGAAGGGAATTTAGGTTATCCTCTCCACCATTGCCTAGATTGTCAGTTCATGTCATCCTTGTAGATGTCTGGAAATCTCTCTAGTGCCAGATCTCTCCTCGGACCTATGTCTCCCTCTGATATGGTATCTCTTATCCTGATCTCCTCTATTCTTCCCTTGACTCAACATTTCTAGTCCTATATTTCCTCCTCTTCCCTCTTCTTCTCCTCATCTCATTCTGGCAGCTCCCTGAAGGCAGAATAAGAGCACACTCAACAGAAAGACCAATATGATATCAAGGAGCTTTACCTAAAGTTTAAGAGGATTTGGATACAAAGCCAAAGAAAATTGCTGGAAGGTGGCTAAGGATAACTCAAGATAATTTTGGATTTTAACCTATAATTATTCCTCTCTGCAGTAAGGCTATACTTTCTAAAATTTCCATAGCCTCACCAAACAATACAACTAACAGGAAGCCAAGTGTTCAGATCCTTGTAACTGTGGGGAACATTTCTCATTTAAGCCACCATGGTTACTATAGACAGGCCTTGACATTTTTAGATTGACCCTGCTTCTTGTTTATTATTTATATTCAGGATCTAGAAATTAATTTCTTCATCAATATTTTGTATAGATTTGAAATAGATGCATCACTTTCATTGTCATACATAGTCTCATACAAAGTAGCAAAAACTTTGAGTCACTGTACAAGTATGGTAAGATCAAAGAAAATTATGCTTTGACTTCTTGTATTGGCTTGTAGAATTCCTAACTTCAGACTTTATTGGGTAAGTTTTGATTCCCAACTCTAGCTGCTTTTAGTGGACAAATGAGGTGAGTCATTTAATAATTTTGTTTCCCCTTTCATTCTATGAATAAAATGAAAATTTATCAGGATATAGGGGGTAGGCTTATTCTACATTTTTTTCTTGTTTCATTTGCATGCTGATATGACATTCTAATTCAAGTAATGTCCCAGGAGCAATAGTTCAGTAATATCTCAATTCAGTTTTGGTGTGATTTGCCATGTACTAATTACTATCAATATCATAAGCTTTTAACTAGACTGCTCCTAAACTAGTAAATGTCAAAGTCATTTTTAGTATGAGCTCTGGGTTTCCATGCTGAATGCTCAGTCCACCATCTTGGCACAAATGCCTCAGCATTTAACTTTAAACACAGAATTATGAAGGACACACTCAAACCACAGCATTGTACAGTTTGTAAGCTATAATCTTTGAGTAGTCTTGTCAAGTTTATCCCCGAAGATATAATGAAAATTTATGTAAAGCTTGTATCCATATATCATATATGATTTCCCTGATCAAGTTTACTTCCCAAGACCTTCTAATTTTATAAACATGAAACATGTGATTAGTCGCTCTTGTTAAGTGTAATCAATTACAACTTAACAAATACATACATGCTTCAGACCCTTTGCTCAGGACTTAGAGCATGGGACTGAAAAATCAGAGCCACTGTTTTCAAAGATTCACCATGCCCTATAAGAAAAAGTCACGTAAATGATTATATAGGGCAAAAAATGAAACAAAATCCAAGTCTATTGATGAAACAGATGACACAAAAAAAATCAGGGAGGATGTGTCTCTGTCTACAAATTTGACAGGTGTTTTGAATTATATTTTATAATACATTCATCAGTTTTCATCAAATGTGTATTTCTATAAAATGAAGGTGGCTAGGGAGTTATTGGGCATGAAGGGAATGTCTGTGGCTTAGAATTTCTCTTGAGGAAATATATAAATAATCCAGAGGCTGTCATTTACATGTTGATTTCTATGCTAAAAATTATTTATAGGATAGTTACATACCTCTCATTCCCAATGCTCCAATCAATCAAGAAATAGTATTATAGTTCTATCAATAGTATTGAGGAAATTGTTACATCCGACACTTTAAAGAGTATTCTATTGAAAGGGTAATATATAATGTAAACCTAGAGAAGGCACACAAAATAATGTTTAGTGAAACAGTGTCACCAATAAAAAGCACAAGATAATTATGATGAAAAACACTAGTGTTACATAGAAAAAGTCCCTTGTTTTTGTATTTTTTTCAAAATAACTTAGTTAATATTTTTTCTGACTTTTCCTTTCTTGTGACAGTATCTCTCTTTGAATACCCCAAATAGGATTCAATCCAACTCAACACTTCTACCACCTCAATCTCCCAACTGCCGGAAATACAAACATGCACCAACTGAAGTAATTTTATTTTATGTTTTCCTACACCCTACATTATTGTATTGTATTTTATAGTTGAAGCAAAAAGACCTAGAAAATAACCACACATATAAGAAATGAAAGGAAAAATAATTACAGAAGAGGTGTTTGGGAACAAAGAAAAAGTCTGTACAAGATATACTAGGCTCACAATTAAAAGAAGACAAAAAATGAATAACATGGTTTTTATGGAGATGAGATCAGATATATGAATATTCAGAGCCCACACAGCACTTTGTACAACAGCTTTCTTACAACAGGCATAAAAGAGAACAACAGTTGTGTTTAATTATGGGAGTCTGTAAACTCAACAGTTAGAAAAATATGGTCAATAATGAAAAATGTTATTTAAATGACAGAATCCTAGGTGGTGTTCCAAACATAGTTTAGAGGGGTTAGAGATACCACTCAGTATAAGTAACTAAGGGGTAGTTATGAAACTCCAACAGAATTTAATCCCCAGAACCAATAAATATATATATATGAAGAGATAAAACAGAAGAAAATGATTTAAATTTGTACTACAGGTATAGTAATCATGAAAATAATTGAACTGTACACAACTTTTGAATAATAAATACCTATGGTACTTAGTTTAGAAATACTAACAGGTTTATAGGGGAGATTATTTTTCTCCTGCCATAATTTTACATGCCACCAGAGACTTACGCAATAATAGATCATACATATAATTTCTATACAGTCCCAAAACATGTAGGCGTTTGTAAAGATTCATTATGCAAGTAAAATTTTTCAGTCTTCAAATCATACATGTTTGTGTCTTTCCTTTGAAAATGTAACCGTCTATCCAGGAAATACTTTCATACCCATTTCCACTAAAGTTTCACTGGAAAACGAACCTTGACCTGTGGCCTGATGTTTCTGATGTTCTATCAGAAACAGTGCTGTCAGGTGCCAGAGTGAACCCAATATAAGTTTTAGTAAATATTGCCCAATTGTCTTCTAAAATGGCTAAGTCGGTTTGTGTTCTTATACAAGCACACCTGTTTCTCTGGACTTCTGCTAGCATTCCCCACATTTGTTTTCTAACAAAAAAATGAAAATTTATATATTGTTTCCAGTTTTGTCAGTCAAGCATTTTTTTTATTACATACATTTTTTTTTGGTCAGTGGATAGTAAATATTCTTTATTTTTGTTATATCATGATTTTGTTCCTGTTGATTTATTCCTATAGTTATCTTTATTATAACTTTTGTTTTATGGTTTAATCTTGAATCTGCAGTTCTGATGCTTTTGCATTGTAGCTTTTTATGGAGTGACATGATAAATATTTCATACTTTCTTTTATGTTTTCTGTAATTTTCTTTAACTTAGTCTTTAAAGGACACTAAATTAGAGGCATGGAAACTCCTTGATTTTTAGCAACAACTTTTTTTAAAACCAATTCTCCTAATTATATTAAACTCTGCATCATATAACAAATTGACAAAGCTTTTAATAACTCTGTATTTTTCCTGTTAATTAACCTATATGAATATTCCTTAAGTGTTATTATGTTATTTAAAATGCACATCTCTTTAAAACTTGTATTTATGTCACTCTCTATGCGTGCAAATACTTGTGTTGGTTCACTACTCTTCACATACTTTTTAAATGTTGTACAATATAGATAACAATATGGAACATTATATTGTCTCAACAAAATTATTGAATAAAATATATGTTTTTCCCATTTCATAAATTAATTTTATTTTTTCTTACTACAGGTCAGAACTTCAGCCTTTTACTTTGTTTCATAGACTTGGTGTTTTAGTTCTATAGTTTGAATTTATTGCATGTGTCCACAAGCCTCAAATTATGCACAGAAACTTGTGAGTTCTTTGCTATTTAATAAATTCTACAGTTTTGAAGAGACACACAAGTGTGTTCATCTATGTTTCTTGCATAGCATGCTGTCAAGATCCTTCACTATAAGCAATAAGAAGTATGTGAAATCACAGATCCTCTCATTTAAGCCACAGGTTTCAGGTAAAAGCATCAGTTTTGCGTGCATACTGTAACCTAGGCATCCCTCTCACAGTGATTTAAACAGAATGCACAGTTTAATAGAAACCTCAGAGATTTATTTGTCCTTACTTCTTTTATTAATTTTTACATTTAAATCAAAAGCAATCTTAATTTACATACTGATCCTAGTTTCCTCTCTCTCCCGGCTCTCGCCCCCAAGTTGTGGTGGCACACAAGAGTAGGATTTGCTGAAGGAGGTGGAGACAGAAGGATCACGAGTTTGAGACTAGCCTGTCCTTACTTCTTGAGAAAAATATTCTTGGATCCTTTATTCCTATTTTGAGGGTGACAGAATTAATCCCTTCAACAATTTTTAGCTTGAGACTCATGAAATTAAAATTATAGTGTGGTATACTTGTGCTTGTTTATATTCTCTCTTATTTATCCTTACTTTAAATACATGACCATTTGAATTAGAATATGAGTATATGAATACTAAATGACTTCCATTCTTTATAGTCATCGTAAGAGTCGAGAATTTTTTCACACTATGTACAACAGTCAATCTTCAGAGAACCAAGAAACAGAATAATTTGTTAATAGCTAGTTTTTTTGGGTGCTTAGCAATGTGCTGGAGATGCTTTTAGGATGTTTTCTGGCCTTGAAATCCTTGCAGCCAAACTTGGAAGCTAGCACAATTAAAGGTATAGGAAGCTGAAGCAATCTTTTGCAAGGGCATGCAGCTGGCATGTGTCCTGATTCCAATAACATTTGTGTGAATCTCCGGTCATCCTGTGCATGGTTGACTTCACTCTCATTTCATCAGGTGATGGCTGTGTAAAAAATACATGGCATCATTTGTATCCATTTCAGACTTCTTTTCCTAAAGCTTATGACATAGAGCAGGAGAATTTCTTTCAATTGTTAGGAACAATAATAAATTTATTTCAATATATAGAGAGGCATAAATAAATAAACAACAAGCATAAATAAATAAATAAATAAATAAATAAATAAATAAATAAAACATCTAGCCTATTTCTCAGTTCTTTAAGAAACCTTGAGGGGATGTATCATGGAGGTAAAAAGCTATTTTCTTTTACCTTGAGGCAGGTGGGACAGATACACATTATTAATGAATAGGGTACACAGGGCTGCAAAGAGGATGCAGCTTGTTCTTCCCTCCTCAAGCAAAACACCAAAAGCTTCTTCTGCCTTGTAAAGGACACAAACATCCCATTATACTGTAAGAAGCATATGTGATTTCAAAGAACACAGAGATTTAATCAGGAAGGGAAACCTTCTTTTGTGTTTCTATGTACACATTGGGTGGGGTGTTTCTAGCATTATTTTCTGTTTTTAATTTCAAACTATTTAGTAGTATAAACGCAACTAATCAGAATTAATAGGCAAATCTAGTGTTTCTACATTTGTGTTTGTGTTTCTATGTAGACATTGGGTAGGGTGTTTCTAGCATTATTTTCTGTTTTTAATTTCAAACTATTTAGTAGTATAAACGAAACTAATCAGAATTAATAGGCAAATCTAGTTCAATATGCAAATGCCATTCAATTCCAGCCTTAGGAAGATTTGACTTTATGATTTAATATGCTTCTGTGGAATTCCAACTCTTTATTTGAAACAAGATACATGACAAGAACAGGGAGTGATTACAATGCCCACAATTTGCTAATTATATGTGGAGTATTTCTAAAACCATGGAATATTTTTTCTCTTAAGTAATGGGAAGGATGAAAAAGTCCCCAGCTATTGATTTCATGCCAGAAAAACTCCAATTGACTCACTCTCTTTAGTTTCTTAATCTAAGTGATTTCCCCATAGCAGTTTCACAAATATGATGTTGACTCTTTATCCTAAGAATTAAAGCAAAACTCAGTGAGTGACCCATTCCACTTTTGCCATTAGGGTAAAGGGCATGTAAGTTGCACCAAAATATCATAGCATTCAGTGTTCAATAGTTTGAATTAACTGCAGTCTCCATGGAGTGATATCTCTCTAAAGAGACAAACATTAGTTTTTAGGGGAGTAATCAGAATAAATAATAGATAGGTACGTAGTGGATAAAAACATATATAAGTATTAATATCTCATGGGATGGTATTAGGAAAATATTGTCTAAAATATATTGATGAGAAAAAAAACAGTTGAAAAGCAAAGCTTCAAAACATGTTTCCTTCATGGGATTAATACCTACAGTAGAAAATAGAACAATTAAAACAAAAAGAGATCAACTTCCCTCGCAAATATGTCCCTCATCTTTGGCAACAAGTCACTTTGTATTTCAGTCACTAGGTGGAGAAGACATGTCCCTTTCTTTTCTGAGACAGCTGTCATGAAAGCATCATCTGCAGGTGTCTTGTGAGGTTCTCGATCACAAATAGCTACAGAAATGATCCCAACAGGCTTCCTTTCATATGTGTAGTATTCTCCTGATCTTGGTACTAGTGTAGTTATGTGTGATCCAGGATAAAAAATTATGATACCCAGACAAGAAATGGAGGCACTCAGCATGAGACAAGCCCACCTTACGTCCTGTTACTGCTCTTTAGATTTGTTCCATTATAGCCAAACATTGAACAAAGATTGGAAGCTTAAAAGAGAAAAGGTGATGGACTCATTCCTTGATGGTTCACATGTTGTAAGACTTAAGTTTTTATGTGGGGCATGCACTGGACAAAATGTAGGGCTTTTGGTTTTAGTTTCTGGAGGAAAACAACAGTTAGTTGGGTTACCTCGCTCAGAATGGCTTCTTCTAGTTCTATCCATTTGCCTGGGAATTTCAAACTTCCATTTTTTTTTTTCTGCTGAGTAGTACTACATTTCATAAATGTACTCCGTTTTGTCTATCCATTCTTCAGTTGAGGGGCATCAAAGTTGCTTCCAGGTCCTGACCATTACAAATAATGCTGCTATGAGCATAGTTGAACAGATGTCCTTGTGGTATGAATGTGCTTCTTTGGGGTATGTGCCGAAGAGTGGAATTGCTGGATCTTGACGTAGACTGATTCCCATTTTCCTCAGGAGTCACCATACTGATTTCCAAAGTGGCTGTACAAGTTGGCACTCCCACCAGCAGTGGAGGAGTTTTCTCCTTTCTCCACATCTTCTCTAGCATAAACTGTCATTGGTGTTTTTGATTTTAGCCATTCTGACAAAAGCAAGATGGTTGTTTTGATTTGCATTTCCCTGATGGCTAAGGATGTTGAACACTTTCTTATGTGTCTTTCAGCCATTTTAGATTCCTCTAAAGAGAACTGTCTATTTAGTACTGTACACCACTTTTTAATTGGATTGTTTGGTGTTTTGGAGAATAGCTTCTTGGGTTCTTTATATATTTTGGAAATCAGCCCTCTGTCAGATGTGGGGATGGTGAATATCTTTTCCCAGTCTGTGGGCTGCCATTTTGTCTTGCTGACTGTGTCCTTTGCTTTATAGAAGCTTCTCAGTTTCAGGAGATCCCATTTATCAATTGTCAATCTCAATGTTTGTGTGACTGGTGTAATATTCAGAAAGTGGTTTCCTGTACCAATTAATTCAAGACTTTTTATTTTATACAAATTTTGTATATTGACATAAATTTGAGATTCATTTTGTTAAAACATACTGAACACATGTTTCTAATCTTGTTTAAGGTATTGTACATATACAGTCCATATAACAATGTAATGCAAATTTCTAGTCTTTGAAATTTATTATTACCATCCATATAGGATATTAAGGAAATGCAGATTAGTAATTAGTTACTATTAGAAATGAACTTGTAATCAAATTAAGTATGTTTTCAAGGTCAAACATGTATTTTAGAAAGGCAAGTCACATTCAGACACTTCAGAGATCTACAGAATATGGCATTTAAGATGTCTTAATAACATAGGTTCTTTTTTATGACAATGAAACATGTCTGCTCCTCACAGCAACAATCTACTACAGAGAAGATGATAGACATTGAAGAAACTCCACATAGAGTTTACTTTCTTTGTGTCAAAAAAGCCACTGGGCAGGAAAATGCCCTTACCTTGACTGCTGAGAGTATGCTGTCCAAATTGGACAAGTAGGACACAAAAAAGAAGACTCCAAACCTGGCCAAGACAAGGTGGGGGATTCCTTAAAAATCCTGCTTCACAGAATATCTGTTGGAGATGGTAGGCCTATAGACAGAAGATGGATGACCCAATATTGAAGAAAAACCTTGGGTATCTGTCCAGGCAGCCTTCTGTTTCTGTCATTTCAAACTTAATTGAAAGTCACTTGCTCACATTTCCTTTTTGCTCAGTTAATATTATTTCCTTCTTGGGTCTCTGAGGGAGTTGCAGACTAGACCATACTTGCTTTGTTGGTCTCTGTTTACCCATGTGGGCCCTGGTTACTTAATTCAGTGGTCCATGTACTTCTGGTGTCCTCTATTCCCCGTGGCTTCTATTTTCAGTTTTTAAGCAAAGAAAAATTGAACTATGCTGCCCAGTCACATGTGCATTGGAAACATGCAGCAGGAAGCTACTTCTTACAGGGAGAGTCTGTGCAGTCAGCTTTCTTCTTTACTCTCGTTTCCTCCTTTGCCCTCTTGCTCCTGCCCTTTGTTGTTTTGACTTGGTCAAACATGACTTTATTGTAGCTAATACAGTCTAGGTTGGTTCTTACCACAGTTAAAGTGTTAAGAAGTTAAATATCATATGCTTCTTTCATTAAGGGACACATTTTTAATAAAATGTAGCTTAGTCTACCCTACTATATGTAATTTTATCTTTATAGGTGTCAGTTCTCCAACATGACTGCATAGTAGAATTTTAGTGAACTTTTAAATGTAACCTGATTTGACATACCCAAGGATGTGTCAAGTGTTTAGTAGGATTTTATCGTTTTGTTTCCTTAATATTGGATATTTTAAATGCACTGTTTGAGGTAATTTGGGCCATATTTATTGACTATAGGATGCTGTGCATGCTGTACTCACACTGACCTCTGGCTTAATGCTGTTAACATTTGATTTCTAATCTTGGTTTTATCTCCTCTGTGTGTGTTAACTCTTTCTCAGTTTGGGTAAAATTTAAACAATACAACTCAGCCGCTATGTTCTTTTAGGAATAAGATACAAAGGTTATCTTTAATAATATTTTTGATATTATACACAATTTATTTTTATTTTTTAAGATTTATTTATTTATTATGGATACAGTGCTCTGTCTTAATGTATACCTGTAGGCAAGGGAGGGCACCAGATCTCATTATAGATGGTTGTGAGCCACCATGTTGTTGCTGGGTATTGAACTCAGGATGTTCTGGAAGATAAGGCAGTGCTCTTATCCTCTGAGTCATCTCTCCAGCCCCTTTTGTTTATTTTTAACCTAGTATTTTCCCTTAACATTAGCATAGCTACTACTACTCAAATTTTGTTCAAAATTTCAGGATATCTCTTGGCCCATTATAATATTTTCAGTGTTTGTATAGTTCTTGAATTAAATATGCTTATCCAAAAACCACAATTTTGCACATTATAAAATAATTAAACCCTATCAAACTTTAGTTCTATGCATATAGAGTTGATTTTATCCCTACAGCTTACCATGTTATTTTAATTTATGATTCTTTTCTAGCTTCTTTCTTTTTGTTACTTTTATTTGATAGTTATTAACATCAGACTTTTTCTGAGATTTCATTAAAATTTCTTCTTCTCCACAATTCATGTATGTATTTTCTCCTATTTTTGAAAACAAAATATAGTATCATTTTTTCTTATGAATTGATAGACTTTATTAAAATTGTTTTGCAACATAGTCCATCAGAAAAGATAATGGAAATCTATACAATAGGAGAAAATATTTAAAATCCAAATCAGATTAGGAACTCATATTTGGATTATAAAGATCATTCATAATTCTCTAATTAAAAAAACTCACATAAATGTAGGGAAATGTATTAAACAGCCATTTCTCTAGATGATATCACTAGTAAGCACATGAAAACGTGCATAACAACATAAAGCATAAGGTGAAGGCAATCAGAACCATATGATTATGACAGTTAGTAGGCATTAAGTAGTCTATACTTTCGGAAAAAAGCAGATAATAAAATGTTTGAGTGAAGATGTGAATATGTGACACATGGAGTTCCCAATTTATCTATTTTTTGTGGTGCGTTTAGGCATTGAACCCAAGACCATATGAATGGTAACCATACACTATTTAGCACTGTGCTACATCTCCAGCTCTATGATATGTGCATATGTTCATCAAATTATGGGTTTTATTGTTTCTCATAACATGTCATATGACATTTAGAATTCTGGCTCTACAAAGCATGTTTACTGAAGCTTATTGCTAGTCAGAAACTGAACTCCACCTAATTCTCAGAAATTCATGGAGAAGAAAATAGATCAAATGACATAGCCTAATAATCCTATCTGAAAATAACTGTGTGCATTATGGCATGTAGTTATTTTTGTGTAATTATTTATTCAAAATTATGGTGTCTTGGCTGACAGAACCAAAAGCCACAAAATACACAGTCTTTAGCATTTATTTGCTTGCCCTGAACTTGTTCACAGTCTACAAGGTAGTTATACATCTAATATGAATTTCTACTGCAAGTGAGTATCGGGTATGGCAAGGTTCTCTGTATTAAGGAAGTTTTACAGTTATGAGGAGATGCATTTCTAAAAGGAAAGAATTCAAATAGATTATGTTTAAGAATAGATTATTAAACCATAATACCCTGATATGTTAAACAAAATATAGTTGCCATTAAATAAATTCAGGCTCTATTTGTGATTTTATTTTTGCTTTGGTTAAGTTAGTTTCCCTGCATTTAACCACTAACATATCAAATGGTGTGAAAGCCAACATAATAACAGAATATGAGAGGACTGATTCATTAATTGGAAATCCTTTAATAAGGTATACATGCAATACTTTTCCCTGAAGCAATTCATTGTTGGAGAGATAGTTTGGTGGTTAAGAACACTGGCTGTTCTTCCAGAGGTCCTAAGTTCAATTCCCAGCAACCACTTGGTGGCTCAAAACCACCAAGTTTTGTAGTGGAATCTGATGCCCTCTTATGACATAAAGGCATAAATACAAATAGAGTACTCACATATACAAAATAAATAATTGTTTAAAAATGAAATTCATTGTCAATAACTGTCTTAGTTAGGGCTTCTTAGCTTTACAGTTCTTCAAAAAAACATCATGACCATGACAACTCTTCTTTTTAGCTTTCTTTTGATTCATTCTTTGTGACTTTCATATCATGCATCTCTCTCCATTCAATCATTCTATTTGTTTCCCATCGCTTTGGATCTGACCTCTGCCCTTGTGACCTCCCCACCACCAAGTAAAATACAAGAGAAAAAAAAAGGAATACTCTCATCATGGAAACTGTAGTGTGACACACTGAGTCACACAGCAAGTTGTTTAATATATATGTCCTTAATTGCAAGTGTTCATTGCAAAAAGTCATTGGTCTGGTTCAAGCTTCTTGCTTCTGCTACACTATGGATGCTGGGCCCTCACTGGAACTCCTCTTGACTATCATGCTTTTGCTCTATATTGTGGTGTTCCTGCAGCTTTGGGTCTGCAGGACTGGCCTTTTCATATTCTCTAGTAGATCACAAATGAAGTAGATATTGGGGTCAGTCAACTCATAACCCTGGATGATTCTGGGCCTGGGTAGTTGGCAAGTGGTTCAGTCGGCAAGGTCTTTGCCATCTTCACTACTAGATGGGGCTCTCCAGCATTGCCCCAGCTAGTTCACTCTTTGCAGTGATGGGGTGGGGCCAGTTCTCCTGCTTTCATGACCTCATTGTTGGCTGTCCTACAACCACACCTTCAGGGCCAACTCAATTGAGTTGGCCAAATGAGATGCCAGATCCACTCTCCAGAGTGCTGCAGCTGGCCAGAGGTAGGCAGGGCTCTCCTCAAGGCCAGCTCTTTTCCTACCACAGTCAGTGATGGGCAGATGGGGAGGGCATCTCTCCCCTGCCCATATCACCATATGGCAGAGGAAGGACAGGGCCAGATCTCCTATGCTCATATTCTTATGGTCAGTTCCCCTCTCCAGCATCTATACGCTCAGCTCTATTGTGCCACCAGGTGAGGTTCAGGGTTCATTTTTCTGAGGGCTGCAACTGGTAAGGGGAAATGGCAGCTCCCTCCCCTACCACGGATGACAGGGGCAAGTGGGGGAGGGCATCTTTCTCTCTCCCTCAGCACCACATGGCAGATGAAGGGAGTGTGATCAGCAATCCCACTCTCACATCCTCAGAGCCACCTCAGCCCTGGCCCTGAGCACATCAACAGGGTCAGCTGACCCTGTGCTGCACAGGTGATGAGCAGGTCCCTGCCTGCTGTAGCTGGTAAGATAGAGGATTTGTTCCCTCATCTTTCATAGGTGATGAGGGGCAAGGGTTAAGGGGGCCATCTCTTTCCCACTCACACAACATGATGGCCAAGTTGTGGGGACAGCTCTCTACACCTCACTACTTCAGGGCTGGCTCTCTCATATCTCTACCAACAGAGTTGATCCTACCACAGGTGAGGTTCAGAGCCTGCTCTCCTGAGTGCTGCAGCTGGTGAGGGGCAGCTGCCACTCTCCTTCCCTTATGACTTCAGGGCCAGCTCTTCCACCTGCCTCAGGCATAGGGGACAGGGGTGGAGGGCATCTGTTTCCCACCCATGCTGTCATATGGTAGATCAGAGATGAGGCCAGATCTTCCAGACTTGTGGTCTTGGGCTGGATCACCTATGCCCCTCTCAAGAGGATCAGCTCTGTTGTAGTGCCCAGACTAGGTGCAGGGCTAATTTTATTGAGTGTTGCAGCTAGTAAAAGGTGAGGGGAGCAACTCTTAATAAAGGAAACATTTAACTGGGTGGCTTACAGTTTCAGAGGTTTTGCTATTATCATCAAAGTGGGACATGGTGGCATGTAAGCTGACATTGTGCTGGAGAAGGAGCTGAGAGTGAAGAAGTAGCTACATCTTGATCCTGCAGGCAAAAGGAAGAAGTCTGTCTCACTGGGTGTAGCATGAACATATATGAGATCCCCGGTCAAAGCCCACATCCTTAGTGACACACTTCCTCCTCCAAGGCCACACCTACACCAACAAGGCCATACTTCCTAATAGAGCCACTGCTTTGAGGGCCATTTCCTTTCTTTTGATCAACCACAATAACTAAATTTATAATTCATTCATTTTATAGAAAAAATGTTAGTCAATAAATATAGTTTGTGGCTAATTTCCATTGAGCATAGCAATTTTATGGTACAATAGAATTTTTATAATTAACTGTTAACTTATCAATTACCATAGGAAATAAACCGTAGAAGGAAGTACACACAACAGAGGTTTTACATCAGGTTTTGTATTTATTAAGCCCTGACATGCTTTCAATATACAGAGGGAAGAATAAAAATTGAAAGGATCAGAGGTGACTAGTGCCAAAGAAAAAGCAGATCTGCAAGATGGGATTTCAGTCAGGTTTCAACAGGTTTAACAGCTTCAGGTCCTTGAGGAGAATTAATTTTCAGACATTGCTTTAGAAGGAGAACATAAGTGTTCACGGTCAGTCACTGTAGAAAATAGCAACAGGCAGAGGCATGTGAGACTGAATCCAGTTGAGACTAGTGATGCTGGGCCAAAGATTTGTGAGGTAATGATGTTGTTCTTTTGTAGACACAGTGAAGGTAACACCAGATAAAGCATTTAATAAAATCAAGTTGTTGAGCAAGATTTAGAACTTGGATTCTGAAGATGTCAGAGAGCCACATTGCTAACGTGAGTCTGTGTTCAACACCTATTTCATGTTCACTACAGAAAAATAAATGTGTCCACCATTGAAGAAAGACTGAATTGGTATTCAAGTGATTAAACTTGACACATACAAGAAAATTTATTTCTCACTCAAGGTATGATAGAAGCCATTCTTACTGATTAGCATAGGTTAGGTTAAAAACACATTTTCAATCATATTTTTGCCTAGTAAAATATTTATTATAATTCATGTGCATACAGTAACAAATACAGCAATTTTGGGCACACAGCTAAAACATGAATGTATTAAATTGGAGCAGACAATCAAAGTGGGGGAAAAGATTGGAGTAGGCATGGCAGCCAAGCCTTGATCACTCTGGAAGCAGCTCTAATAACTGCTCTGGCAGCACCTTATTGTTCAGTGTGATAGGATCATTTTAGAGGCAAGTTTCCATGGATTTTACCCTATTTATTGATTCATTCCCATCCCCAATGACTGGCCTTCAAAAGCTATTTAAACTTCTTTTCTAGTTTATGTTCTTATTTGATCCTAGCTCAAATACTTTAAAGGTTAATTTAGATTGTCATCATTTCATTGGGATTTGTTTCTTAGTGAGTCATTCCTTCAACAAATATTTATGAACTACTTCCAGAGTGTTACTATAAATGGCCAACTTGTGCTTTGCTTTAAGAAACTTACTTATAAAACTGTTATCCTAGGGTGAAATCACAGATGTTTAACCTCAAGTGGCATCTATAAACATCTTAAAGTTAAAAAATATGTCTAGATAAAAAAAGAATATTTTTATTGCAGAGGATTAACATTCCATCTTGTCATTCCAGAGCACACTGACTCCTATAAAATAAGCTTTGGAATGAGGGTAGCCTTGCTTTTAGGTCACTTAGAAAAACAGTTCAATTATTAATCAAGGACACTCATCACATAGCTCTCATTTAAGGTGGAGCTGAGAAGTTGGGCCTACAGTCTAACACTTTTCCCTTCAAGGTGACTTCATGTTTACTTTAGTTTTTCCAAGTAAAGAAATAATACCATAATGGTAAATGATGTTATTTATACTGTGTAGTTCTTAAAGTCTTATTGAAACTCCATGTTTATTTTGACTTAGATTTCATAAGTCAGTACATGGATTAGTCATCACATAGGTTTCATTCTAGCTTTGATAGTTAATAATTCTGATGTCAAAATGAAGACACATTTTCTTCATTCAAATGAAGCAATACCAGAAACCACACAATCAAACACATTTGTCTGAAATCAAAGTAAACTTATTTGTCTGAAATTAGCCACTACCTTTTTCTAAAGAGCAAAGTGTGGCTGTGGAACTCAAAGTGCTGTTAGTCATGATGTACTCTTACGGTCAAGAGTGGTGGAAGGATGGAATTTCAGGACTTTTTATGGGTTTTATTATTTTGAAATGTGTGCTGAGTATGTACATTCTTTAAAATGTGCATTTAATTAGGATACTCATCTAGTCAGCCTGATGACAATATTAGATTAGGGTGGTGTGGTAAGAAATATTTTCATATCAGGATTTTGTTGAAAATTCAATACAGATAATTTGGGCATTTGGGTGATTGGTTTATGTAGTTAAACCTAGAGAGGATCAAGAAGCAGAATGTTGGCTAGGGAAGTGACAGACAGCTTTACATGCCGAACACCCTTGTAGCTGTTACAGCAGGGGAGTGGAGAGCATGATAAAATTGCCTCTGTGCCTTTCACTTCTTCCTTTGATGGGAACACACAGAAAACAAAGTGAAATATACACCAGAATAGAAAGTTATAGAATGCATATTTGCAACTTTGTAATTTTAATAACGAGAGTCATGAACTAGTGATTGAGCATAGGCATTTGTTTCTGTTGTTTTATGTTTTTAAATTTGATGATTTCATTCTTTTATGTAATACATTTTGCTCAATTGCCCTCTTACTCTCCTCCCACTCTTTGTAAACTGCTTTCTCTCCCCAACAATGGCCACTCTACTTCCATATTCTTTGTTCCTTTTTCTTTTCTGTGACCCACTGGCTCTCCTATGCAAGAGGGACAATATTTTGCTGCACTCCTCTCTATCCCTCCCCCAAACCATGCAGTAGTGTGGCTGTGGAGGGGTGGTGTACACATATGTGACAGAAATGTACTGTCCAGGGCTAAACACTCAATGGTTAAATCTCTTTTACTATTTACTTATTATTTACAATTCATTTATTACATCTCTCCTCTTGCCTTCTGAAGATCAAACTAGGGGCCTCATGGAAACCAGATGTGACCACTGAACTATAGACACCCCAGTGTTCACTCTCTTTGTCCATTTTTCCTTAGGTAACTATGTGAAATTTCAGGTTCCACTATGAAGACATGTATTTTTTACATTTTCATAGTTTAATGCCAATTTGAATTTTTTTTGCAATAAAAACTTTCCTTTATCTTTTCCTTTATATTTTAGGTAGGACATGTTTCCAAAACATTCTGAATTGATAAGTTGCCCTTTGGTCACTGTATTATTTATGTGGCTTAAGTGTTGTTTCATTCTTTATCGAGACACAGACAACTCTCAATTCCTTTTTCCTGCTTTCCCATTAAAATGACCAGGCTTGCCCATACCCATCCAGGCTTAGCAGTTAGGAAGGTAAAGTACCTATGTTAAGAAGCCACAGCGGAGGCACTGCTGGCCTCAGAAGATGACTGCCAGAAAATATGTTCAAGGTTGCTCCATAAATAGTCAATCTGTTTCCTGTGTAATCTTTAATAGGAGCTTAAAATGGACCTTTGGAAGGCTGTGTGGGTTGCACAACAGGAAATTTTAACCCAGTCATTAATAGCTAATGAGATGAACTGTAGACAACTATCCATGAGCAGTCACAGGAATGAGGGGAAACAAAAGCCAGATCAAGGCAAGAGGGAGGTGCCTATTCCTGCAGCTACTTTGTAGTTCTGCTCTGCGTAGATAATATTAGCCATAATTTACTGCCTCACTGGTTTTGGTTTGCTTCACATGTTGTAGAATAGCTTTATGTCCTCATATGTATTAATACAGCAGCATTTATTTCCAGAAAGTACTCTTACATTTATTATGGCTTTTCTTCTATGTTTTATGTTATTTTCTCTGTTCATAGAACATCATAACTATTCGTTTTTTTTCTGCATGTGAAGCAAGCAGACATTTCTTTAAATACACCTGAAGAGAAGTCCATATTTGACAAATGAGGTATACCCAGAATATGTAGAAATCCTTCAAAATCACTCGGGGCTTGGGATGTACTCATTTGGTAGAATGCTTTTCTGAGAGGCATGATCCCCTGAGTTATATCCCCAGCAATGAATGCAATTGAGGTAGTACCACATGCCTGGGCTTCTAGCCTTAGGGCTTGGCTGGTACATCTGGGAAGAGCAGAAGTTTTCCTTCATCCTCAGCTACACAGTGAATTTGATGCCAACCTGGGTTCCTTGAGACTTTGTGTTTAAAACAAAAGTAGGAAGAAAACAAAACACTGAGGACAAACTGTAAAAAGGTTTGAAAAGATTCCTTATGAAAGTGAATCAGCTCATAAAATATGCTCAGTATCCTTGACTCTTAGGGAATCACCTTAATACACTTGTTAAAACTACACTGAGACAGTCCCGGATTTCTAGTAAAGCATTAAAAAGTTTACTAGCTGAATGTTATAGAGGCAGTGGAAGTAGTAAAACATGCATTTCTGCTTGGTATGTAATACAAGACAATCAGTTTCCAAGGCATCTACTCATTCTCTTCAAAGCAGTAAGGCTCTCAAAGTAAGAACTAGCCATACCACTTCCTGGATACTTAATACAGGAGAAACAAAAAATGTATATCTACACAAGCACATGCATTAAAAATCTCACAACAACTTTGGTTCTCACTGTCTCAAACAGAAAGTGACTCAAATGTCTATCAATAAGTGACTAGATAGACTTCTCATTTCTTAGATTATTTGTGGTTTAATTAAGTTTTAAAAATGTACAAATTGAAAGATAATGATTGAAAAGAGCATTGAAATGACAAGGAACTCTGTGAATGTCAGGGTCAGTGTTCAAGTTCACTGGAGGAAATGACATGTGAGATACATTGAGAAGGGATAGCTAAAACTAGAGCTTTGGTTACTGACTTTGAATAATTAAACACACAGAGAAGCTTGAGAACAAAGGAAGCTATGTGAATGAAGTCTACAAATTATGACAGAATCTAGTTGCAATTATGGATTAATATTCCATGAAATCAACAGAAGTCATAATATTTCTTCTCTTTTTGGCTCTGAACATGTTTTATTTTATTTTTAGATTTACGTCATGTTATAATTTGGTTGCTACCACTCCAGACACTGAGCCAAAATATTAAAGCCATTAAATCAACCAGACTAGGGGTGTCAATATCATTTCATGCCTTGTTCTACAACTAGCTTATAGAGTGATGCCTCCCACAGAATGAAGAAGAAAATGTAGGGGATCAATTGAGACTCATTTCTTATTTGATCATGGTTTTTAATGTAACTTTCCTCCATTAGTTGTCTTGGCCATTCTCTACTACATTTTTCTAATTGCTCAATAAGTTGCAGTTATTCAAATGATCACATATACACCTGAAGTGTGGCTAATATATCTGGTGAGACTCCATTGAAGTAGACAATTTTTTTCCAATGAGTATCAATTGCAGATTGCTTTTTTGATTGGGTTGGGAACACATGTCCACTTTCTCCTGTAAGTTCTGGGTCTCTCTACCTGGCTTGAACCTGTGTATGTATTGTGTGTGCTGACAATCACCATGAGTTCACATTTGTATCAGTCTTGTTGTATCTGGAAGCCACTGTTTTACTTGGAGCCATCTATCACCTGTTTCTTACAGTTTTCCTGCTGTGACTTCTGCATAGCTCCCTTGGGCCTGAGGAGATAACACAGTTAGTACTGAGTGCTCCAAAGTTTCTCACTCTCTAGACTTGTCCAGTTTTGTTTCTCTGTGTTAATTCCCTACTGTGTAATCTACTGCAAGAAGAAACTTCTCTGATGTTGTTTGACTGAGACACTGATTCTCTTTCTGATGTATAATTCGTAAAATTCCTTTCCAATTCTGTAGTAAGCTGCCACTTTGCCCAAATTATAGTGTCCTTTGCCATACAAAAAACTTTTCTGCTTCATGAAGTCCCATTTATTAATTACTGGTCTCAATGCTTGTGCCATCAGTCCTATAATAAAGTCACTTCATGTACCAATGAATTCAAGCACGTATCCCACTTTCTCTTCTATCAGATGAAAGGTACCTAGTCTTCTAATTAGGTCCTTGATGCATTTGGATTTGAGGTTTGCATGAGGTGGTAGATATGAATCTATTTTTAATTCTTCTACATGCAGGATCCAGTTTCACCACCACTAATTTGTTGAAGAAGCTGTGTTTTCCACAGTGTGATTTATGGCTTCTTTGTCAAAAAGCAGGCTTCCATAGGTATGTGGACTTGTGTCTGGGTCTTCTGTTTGATTCCATTGATTAATGTGTCTGTTTTCATGCCCATGCCATCTGTTGTTCTTTCAATAGCTCTGGTGTAATTTGAAATCTAGAATGGCAATACCTTCAGGATTTCTTTTATTATTCAGGATTGTATGAGCTCTCTCTCTCTCTCTCTCTCTCTCTCTCTCTCTCTCTCTCTCTCTCTCTCTTTGTGTGTGTGTGTGTGTGTGTGTGTGTGTGTGTGTGTGTGTGTGTATGTATGTATGTATTTAGTTAGGGATGGGACCATGTGTCCACTTCTCCTTTAGTTCAAGAAAATCCATCTGATGCAGAACCATACACTTCCTGTGCACATGGCTTCAGTATCCATGAATTCATATGTGAACTGATCCTGTTGATTTAGAAAGCTTTGTTTTTTTTTAGTGTCCTTTAGCTCCTCTGGCTCTTATACTTTTTATATCTCCTCTTCTGCCAGGTTCTCTGATCCCTGATGGGAGGAATTTGATGAGAACATCATCACATTTAAGGCAGAGTGTCCCTAGGTTTCTCGTTCTCTGTACAAGGGATGAAACTTCTCTGATGAGGGCTAAGGAGGGTGCTGAGTAAAACAGAGTATCATTATAGTGATTTTATTGCTATATTTTCTTATAGTAGTAGTATTTATTTTTCCCCTAGGTCCCTGGGCTATCTAGTATGAGTTTCTTGGTCACCCAGGCAGTAGTGAGTATATGGACTCCACCTCATAGAGTGGAATTTAAGTCAAATCAGATATTTATTCGTTGCTTCCGAAAGCTCTGCACCATCATTACTCTTGGATATCTTGCAAACAGGACACCATTGTATATCAAAAGGTTTGTGGTCAGGTTGATGTTTACCTTTCTCCTTTGGGAGCATGAAGGATGCCTTCCTATACCAAACACTCTAGCATGTTTTCTTAGTTTGGGTTTTACCCCTATGAAGTGACACCATGACCACAGAACGTCTTACAAAGGAAAACATTTAACTGGGGATGGCTTACAGTTCAGAGGCTTGTATTTTATCAGCAACGTGGGAAGCATGGCAGCATGCAGGTAGACCTGGTGCTGGAGAAGGATCTGATAGGTCTACATCTGGATCAGAAGGTATAAGAGAGGGTGACACCAGGCCCAGCTTGAACATTTGAAAGCCCAAAGCCCATCCCCAGTGACACACTACCTTCAATAAGGTCAGACCTTTTCCAAAAAGGCCACACCTTCTAATGTGCCAATCCCTATGAGCCTATGTGGACCATTTTCATTCAAACCACCACACATGTAGAAGTAATGGCTCTATCTATGTAGACACTAGCTTTTAAAGAGTTATATTGGTTTTCAGTATTAGGGCCTTGCCATCAGTTTGTGAAGAACAATCTATAGTCTTAATAAAAGCAACAACTATTTTATATGTAATCCATCCCTGGTACTGGAAGCTCCATTTGGCAGCAGGAGATGGCTAGTTAGGACTCTTTTCTCCCATTATTTGATAATTTTATTTAGATCATATATATATGGAAGCTTCTACTCTAATAAGTTTTCATACTATCTCTGAAATGGCCCTTAATTTTAGCTGTCTGTCTGTATTCCCTCTTCCCTTCCCCTCTCTATCTGATCCTCCCATCCCAATCTCTTCTCCATCCATCCAGAACTATCCTATTTGCCTTTCCTAGGGAGATCTGTCTGTCCCCCTAGTCCCTTATTCCTTACCTAACCTCTGCGATCCTCCAGATTGCAGCTCAGTTATTGTTGATTTAACAGCTAAGAGCCATATGTAAGCAAATGTGTCCCTGGATTTGTCTTTTTTTGATCTGCTTTGTCTCTCTCAGGGTGATTTTTCTTTCAAATTTTGATCTTACAATTCTCAAACTTTCCTTAAAATCTATTGTAATAGTCCCCATTCATATCTCTAATTTTATTAATTTGAATCTTTTCTCTGTGTTTTCTAGTTAACTTGGCTAAGGATTTGCGAATCTCCTTGATTTTCTAAAGAACCAACTCTATTTCAACAATTATTTTGTTTTTTGTTATTTGTTTGTTTGTTTCTGTTACATTACATTTATTTCAGCCCTGAATTGATAATTTCATGCCATTACTAAGTTAGTAATATGATATCTCTCCAGTTTTTTTTTTTATATAGGCCCTTGTGCTATGAACTTACCTCTTTGAACAACCTTCATTGTGAACCATAGATTTGAGTATTTTTGTTTTAATTTTCATTCAATTCTGAATGAAATTTATGTAGTTCCTTATTGTCTGTATGACCCATTTTTTATTCATTAGGGCACTGACCAGTTTCTATGAATTTGTCCTAGAAGTCCAGTGTTACTGTAATGGGACTTTATTTTTTAAAATAATTATTATTTATTGTGTTCTGTCTGCATGTATGGCTGCACACCAGAAGAGGGCACACCAGACCTCATTACAGATGGTTGTGTGCAACCATGCCATTGCTGGGAATTGAACTCAGGACCTATAGAACAGCAGCCAGTGCTTTTAACCTCTGAGCCTTCTCTCCAGCATGTAATGGGGCTTTCTTCACATGCTACTTGATATTTTCCCCATGCATCTTTTAATATTCTTTGCTATGTAGATTCAAAGTTTTGATTATTATGTGTTGTGAGAAATGTTTTCTGGTCCTATCCTATCTATTTGGTATTCAGTATGACTAGTGTACATTTATAGGCATTTTTTTTAATTGGGGAAGTTTCTTTCATGATTTGGTAAGAATATTTTCTATAACTTTGAACTGGGTATCTTCTACTTCCTCTATTCCTATTATTCTTAAGTTTCTTAAGTTTTATCTTTTTATAGTATCCCAGTGCTTGGAATTTTTATATTTAACATTTTTCTTTGACTGAGATACCCATTTCTTCTACCTTTTCTTCAAGACCTGAAACTCTTTATTCCATGTTTTATGATCTATTATCTCTCAAGTTCAGCATTCTAAGTTTTTAATTTCCAGTTTTATTTCCATTTGTGTTTTTTTAGTGATACTATTTCTACTTTCATATCTTAAAATGTTTAATGTTGTTTTACTTCATTACACTACTCATGTCATTGTGCTTTCACAGTATTCATTAAGGCTTTCATTCATACTCTCATTATACATATGCCAATTGTTGAATATATTGCCAATTGTTATTTGAAGTTTTTGTCATATACTTCAGGCAAATTACATTTCTCTCATCACAGTTACTGGCTTTGGGAGGAGTCATATTATCTTGGTTATATATGGTTTTATTCTTTTGTTCAGATGTAGGCATCTGGAATTATGATAATTGCGGTGTTTCTTGGTGTAGATATCTGGCCTTACATTTTTCAGATGGGAGTTCCATTCTTTGGTTACTGTTGCCTACTCTGTTTCCTAATCAAGTGTGTGGCTGAGGAGTGTGAGTGCTTTTGTGGGTCAGCAGGAGACATAAAAGAATAGAGATGGGCTGAGAGGAGCAGCAGCAGGAAGAAGCTAGAGGGACTAAAGGGACTGGGTCCACACCAAGAGGAGTCCATAGGGAATACAGGTGGAGTAGAAGGAAGAGCATCTGCAAACAGGGTTCCATAAAATTAAGAATAAGCAAGAAAAGACAGGAATTAAAGATCTAGAAGGACCATGGGTTCTCACCAAGACTTGGACAGGTTTCCTTGAAAAGATTTTTCTATTTTGGCTTTTATTTTTAACCAGAGTGTTAAAACTTCTAGAATTTCACTTACATTGTCATGTAATTACATTTTCAAAACCAGAGGCATATTCTTTGAGCCAAACTGTTTTTTGACAAAGTTGCCAGAAACACACACTGGGGGGAAATTGTATCTTCAATGAATGTTGTTGGTAAAACTGGTATGTCTACAAAAAGGAGAGTGAAAGTAAACCCTATCTCTCACTAGCGACAAAAATAAATTCCAAATGAGTTAAAGGCTTAAATGTAAATGTATAAATGACAAAATTATTGTAAAAAATGCATACTGTTATAGGAAATGTTTTATTGAATTGCTAAAATCTCAGACAAAAGAAACAGAAGTACATACACTAGAGCTTCTATGTTAAAGAGAAATACTCATCAGAGTAAAGAAGCAACACACCCAATGGGGAAATATTTGCTGTGTGTATCTGAGAATTGATATCCATAACATATTAGCAGTTCAAGTTACAGAATAGACAAAAACATGAATAGATAGTTCTCAAAAGAAGACAAGTGACTTTGGCCCCACACCCACTGGGAGAGGTGAACACCAAGCCTATTCATGCCCCCTAGACACCCTCCTTGGAAGTCCTTGACTGTGAGGCACAAAGACCCCTACAACCCACTGAAATCCAGAGACCTGGGGTCAGTAAAACCATCCAGAATATGCTGCCATCAGAGTCTTGTCCCCACTAGAGGAGGAGATGGGAAGATGGCAGCATAAGAACACACTCAACAACATGAAGACTAACATGACACCACCAGAGTCTAGGGGTTCTACTCCAACAAGACCTGCACATCCCAACATGGATGAAACAGACTAAAATGCCTTTATAAAGATGATAGAGTCCCTTAAAGAGGAAATGAGAAAAATCCCTCAAAGAAATGGAAGAAAAGGCAAACAAACAAACAAACAAAACAAAGAAATGGAGGAAAAGACAAAACAAAAAAAAAATGCAAGAAATCAACAAATCTCTAAAGAAATCGAGGAAAGCCAAAAAAAAAAAATTCAAACAGGTGAACAAAACAATTCAAACAGTTCAAGACTTGAAAACTGAAATAGAGGCAGTAAAGAAAACACAAACTGAGGGAATTCTGGAAATACAAAACCTGAGTAAATAATCAAGAATGATAGATACAAGCATAATCAACAGAATACAAGAAAGAGGGAATCTCAGGTGTTAAAGTTACACTAGAGAATAATAAAATAAATTCATCAATCAAAGAAAATGTTAAGTCCAACAAATCCTTAACACAAAATATCCAGGAAATACGGGAAACAGTGATAAGATGAAACCTAAGAATAATAAGTATAGAAGAAGGTGAAGAAGCCCAGCTCAAAGCACAGAAAACATATTCAACAAAATTATAGAAGAAAACTTTCCCAAACAAAGAAGGACATGCCTATGAAAGTACAAGAATCTTACAGAACACCAAATAGACTGGCCAAAAAAAAAGCCAATTTGCCACATAATAATCAAAATAGCAAGCATACAGAATAAAGAAAGAATATTAAGAGCTGCAAAAGAAAAAGGCCAAGTAACATATAAAAATAGACCTATCAGAATTACACCTGATTTTTCAATGGAAACTCTGAAAGCCAGAAGATCCCGAATCTTTTAGAAACACTAAGAGACCACAGATGCCAGCACATACTACTATACCAACAAAGCTTTTAATCACTATAGATGGAGAAAACAAGATATTCCAGGAAAAAAAAAACAGATTTAAATAATACATATCTACAAATCGGGCCATAAAGAAAGTACTCAAAAGAAAACTCCACACCAAGGAAGTTAGCTACATTCACAAAAACAGGCAATAGATAATCCCACATTACCAAAAACCAAAAAAGAACAAAGGGAAACACACACACACACACACACACACACACACACACACACACACACACACACACACATTACCACCACCTCCACCTCCAAATCCAAAACTAACAAGAATCAACAATTAATGGTCATTAATATCCCTCAATATCAATAGTCTTAATTCACCTATAAAAAGACACAAACCAACAGAATGGATATGAAGACTGAATCCATCCTTCTGCTGCATACAAGAAACACACCTCAACTTCAAATACAGATGGTACATCATAGTAAAGGCCTGGGGAAAATGTTCCAATGAAATGGACGTAAGAAACAAGCTGGTGTAGCTATCCTAATATATAACAATTTAGACTTGAAACTAAAATTAATCAAAAGAGATGAAGACAGTCATTCCATATTGACATGAAAGAGCAAAAACTTAGATTCACATATGAAAATACTAAGCATATAAAATAATGAAGTTTAGCTATCTAGAAAAAAAACTTAATGCAATTATTGTATCACTGAAAGAATGGAATTAGTTCTTGACAGGCAACCACACAGAAAGAAAACCAAACACATTATTGCTTGAATTTTCTTTCTTGTCACACACTAAACATTTTGTGTAGAATGTGCACATGCAGCAATAACTACATGACAATAGAGAAATTTGAGGCTGCTTTCTTTGTTGCTTTTCTCTTGTTATAGAGGCATACATATTTTGTGTATGTTAACATCCTTTTCCTGTTTAAGAATATGAGTGAGAAAACTTCTTTGATTAATTGAGCTTCACGAATATTAGAGTGTTTTACCATTTATCTCCTTTGGTTAAGGCCCAGAATAAAAAGACTCAATATCACTTATACTTTGTGTGACAGCCACCCCCTCCAAGTTAGTCTACTCAATGGCAAAGCTAGATTGTAAGTTGAAATTCAATTTCAAATTCTTTGAAAATTCATGTCATTCTGTTCTTTTCCATGTCATCCAGTTGACCCAGCAGCAGCCAGATAAAAGGGAGTAGCATATCCTCACTTGGTATACACTGTAAGCTTTTCACACAGCAGAAAATGTATCACACAGATATAATTATACTGCTGAAAAAATTACTTCTCTGAAAGATTTTATTTAGAGGATTGATTATTTCAGCATATTTGTTCAACAAAGAAAGTGCAAGCTTTAGATTTTGTTTCTGAATCTATGTACCTTGAATAATTTTTGGCCTTGGTGCAGCCAAAAGCAACATGATGCCTTCCCTTCTTTCTGTCTCTTAAAGATCAGTAAAAAGAATGCACAAGGCCTTTCTCATCTACTTATCAAGCATCTGACCATTTGTCAATTGTAGGTTTCTAACCTTTGCTGAAAAAATAAAGTGGCATGTGCAAGGAAAAATTATCAGGATGTGCACAGTTCTTTCTGTTCAGTGTTGATGAGAGTGTCACTAATGCACACTCGTTATACAGAGTCATAGTGGAAATGTAAATTGTTTTACCTCTATGGAGACTAGTTTAATGGAATCTAATAGTCAACATGAATGGGAAATTAGGTCCATTGCTAGGAATTTATCTTGTAGATGAGTTTGCAGAAGTGTTCAAAGATACAGGAATATTTATCCAAGTTTTGGCTGATCAATATGAACAATCTATTTTCATTTGGAGACCTCAGTTTAAACTAATTTTTGTGAAAGCCTGTTTATATATAACTGTTAATATGCTAATAAGTCTATATGTCTTGGCAGGTAGAAATACAGATCAATACTCATATATTTACATACATATGTATTTGGATAGACATTTTTTTATGGGCATATACAGAGTTTACAGTAAAGAAGAGAATGCTGTAAGATGAGGTATTTTACTTTATTCAACATGACTCCTTTTGTGTTTTAACATTAAGGCAATTGACTTGAAAACCATAGATCAGTTAATAACAATATAAAATAAACTATTATTATTTCAAAATGTATAAAACTTCTTCGGATCTCAAGATTCAAGTTTTTATTGGTTTGAAAGTTTAACCTTAAAGGCAGTATCATAAGCAGCAAGTATAAACAAGGCAAAAGAATTGCAACATGGATGTAACCTAACCATCAGGACAAACCAAGAAGAATGACCAGAACTTAAGCAATAGTTGTGATCTGTGTGGGTGTAAAAATTATGTATTTATTTTTAAAAGAGTTTCCTAATTAACTTGATTCTTAATTAAGATTAATATGAGGGTAATATAAATTGTTAATGATTTTGAGAAAAATTGCAAGCATTTTCTAGACATTATAGACATTTCTTAACTTTATGTTAACTATTGATGAGTCTATCTAAAAATCATTCAGTCAAGAGACCAAACTTCTAATTAAGAACATTTTATATCTCTTTTCACATACATATAGAAAGATAGGTATTTATATACAGGTTTGAATGTGTTTGTATATATAGATATATATACATCTATGTGTAAATGAACACATACCCTACAGATTTTTTCTATATATGGGTCCCTTCTCAAGCATTTTGCTTTGTCAAACATATAGTTTTATTGTCTCAGAATGGTTAATCATGACTATGCTGAGCCAATTGCACCAATAGTCATCATTTCTAAGACCTTTCTGGTTAAAGCAAGATTATTTGGATACCTTATGTGTACTTTTAGAGAGCAGAAGATGCGGAAGGCAAAGCTAGAAGTCTTTGTGTAGTAAAGATTTACCTTTCAATTATGATACTGCCTGAGTGAGACTCAGAGAGTAATATTTGACTCAGAATGATAAGTGATTTTCTAAAATCTATAGCTTAGAATAAGTGAGAAAGTCCTAGACTTGGAGTTTCATTCAATACGTGTCTCTTTAATGGCCTCTCCCTTTTCCCTCCCTCCCTTCTTCCCTTCCTCCCCCTCCTCCTTTTCATTCCATATTTCCCTTGTTCAACACCATCAACACAGACAGCTGAATCTACAAGTTCTATGATCTAGTTGAATGCATAATAGGATTGTGTCAGGCCAACAAGTATTGCTCTTAACTCTCTTTGTAGCTTGCAATTGTCTCATCTTTTTTTAAGCTACCAATAGATTAAACATAGATTATGATAAAATTAGTCAACTACTGAGCCAGAGTTCTTATTTATTTAGCCAAATCTTTAATTTCTTTTTCAATCTTGATCTTAATTTCAAATTTTCAATCCTCTTCCTTTTCACAAAGAACTTCATAGAACCTTTTACAATACATGAAGAATTCACACAGTCATATTTGATAATGATCTTGTCCAACTCTGTGACCAAATAATGTGCTCTCTTACAGATATTACAGATTTTATTTTGGAAGGAATTTCTAAAACTTTGAGGTTTTGTGTTCCCTTCTTCTCTATTTCTGTAATTCTCCTCCATTGCTTTTATTTACTATTACTATTTTCTGCCTTGGAAAGACAGAGGTACAATCATTTTAGGCTAGAGATACATGGACAACAGTGTGCTCCTGAGGTAGTCAACAGATGCAGTGTGGTAACATTGGTAAATGCTGACACTGATAAGATTATTGCCCAGCTGCCTGGAGCTTGCCATGGATACCTAGCATAGAGACACTTTTATGTAGTGTAGCAAGCATCTAATTACTTATGTAAAACTCTGTTTTCATAAAGAGACAATTAACACACCTTGATACTACTGTTATTATAAATAGCGTATATACTCTGTGATTTGCAAGAGATTTGTTCATTGATCATTGTTTGAATATCATGAAGAGAAATTAATATACTTCATTCAAGAACAGATAGAACTTACTTGTGTTTTGTTAGAAGGCTGGTCACATTTTCTACTTATTTTCCTTCAATCTAAATTTGGATAAAGAGGATGAATGTTGGCCAAGGAATTTTAATCTTTTTATGAGCTTGTTATTTGGGGCATGTTATCACTAGCAAATTATGCAACTGTTCATATAAATTGGAACCTAGTTGGGATGTTGTATATAGCTGGGTGGGGCATCTGATATATTTAACCATGACTACAAATTATATAGCAGTTCATAGCCTCTCTATTTTTCAGTAGGATGGTGGGACAATATTTAAATTAATAGTAGTGTAAAGTATCATGGGGAAACTATGGACAAATTTCATTGGTCAATTTAGCAGCAAAATGTCATGATTTCTAAAATGTGTTCCTTGAAAAGTGTCGTGACCGGGCATGTCTCAGCTTCAACCCACAACAGCCATGAGGTTCTACCTGAGTGGGGATGTGTGGACCTGGAAACTCCTAGCAACCCAGCAGCGATAAAGATCAAACACAGGCATCTTGTCTCTTTAGAGAGCTCTCCGTTCCATGCTGTAGAACCAGAGTCATTTCTTTATTAGCCATCTTTTCTGCTGTTTTTTAACTATGCTGCCAATACCACGAGGGAACCATTTCTCTCTTTTTTTCTCCTCTCTCCTCTGGTTGCTAGCCCCTAACTCCTGTCCTCCCTAATCACTCATACACCTTGCACCTCTGCCCAGGAGTAGGCCTATCCAGATGCTTAGGCCCACAGAGATGCAGATAGGAGGCATATTACCCTGAGGCCATGGTAAACAATAGTAGCCTTACTGGCATTAACAATACAATAGTGGGCCAGAGCTTTCCGATGTTCCTGTTTAGTGAAACCCAAGGCTGGATCTCAAAATACTCCATAGCAGAAATATTTTGGTCCCCCATAGAAATGGGGACTGAAAAGCAAAGAGAGTCAGACCTTGTAAGAGTTCATCTTTGATTCAAAGACAGAGGGAAGATCTATTGTTTGTAGAAATAAGAAATGAGATAATTATGGTATAGAACTTTTCCTAGATACTTTTGTAAGACCCCCACCCCCCAGAAGCTCAGGCCTACAGAATAATGTAAGACCCCCAGAAGCTCAGGCCTCCAGAATCTTTTCCCAGGACTGTGGCCACCCCAACCACCATGAGGAGGTGGAAACTTGATGCATACATCAAGAGTCTTTAATGAAAGATAGACGTTTAACGGGCTCTCTCAGCATGCAGGCTAGAGAGCAACCCCATCCCCCAGGCACAGGCGGTTTTAAAGGCAAAAACCATAAGCTTAGGGAGGGGCCTCGACTCTTGAATACGTGACCAGAATCATGGGTTCCTAGGAAGCCCTTTGTCTTGAGGGGAGGCCTGGGAATCAGATAGCCTTCTGACCCCACCAGTTGTAAATGCTGCAGACCTCAGGATGTGCTAACTAATGGTAGCTATCTCTTTGTTTCATAGGACCCTTAATTGTTAATGATTGATACATTGGCCAGTGGGGCAATCTGTTTCCTTCATGAGCCCCTCAGGGAGGGTGGCCATCTGGGAACTTGGTACCCAGTTATCTAATGATCTTGTAAGGGAGTAATTGCTGGTGGCTGGTAAATTCCAGGCACTAAATCATAGTAGTAGCCTTGTTCAGTTTCTGGGCTATATTTCTTTGCTAATTTTTAAGTCTTTCACTTTCAGAGCTGCCATCATCATAGCGAAATTAACATGTAATAAGAATGGGATTGTGGTAGAAAGACATGGCACCATATAACTTTTATTTTATCCTATTTTATTTTATACAGGTGCTTTCACTATGTAGCACTGGCTGATCTGAAAGTCACCAGGTAAACCAGTCTGGCATTGAACACATAGTCACTCATTGTCCTGCTTTTGCTTCCTGGGTATTGTAGTTAAGGATAGGCACCAGTCCAAGCAGTAGTCAAAACTGTAAAAGATTGCTTACATTTGACAGAACACTTTAGTAAAAAAATTAAATAATCCCTTAAGTATATGGAATTAAAGTATACAAGAACATCTATGCTCTTTTCAACCATACTTGTTTTCAAAAATAATAATGAAATGCAAAATTTATATGTAAGCATCATCAGCACCACGTGAAACTCTTGTTGTGGAGTTCATTGTAGACAGTTAATATGTGATGCTAATGTGTTAATAAACTCAAAGCACTGAAAGCTCTTGAGCATCAGGTTGTACCATTTCTTTCAATGTAGAGAGAAAAAGCATTGCAAAGGGACTCTCAAGTCAGGTTGTCAAAGAGAACAGAAGAGGCATTAGAGAGCATCCCATTTCGTTGGGCTCCTGTGGTTGTTTGAAAGAAAACATCCCTCAAAGAGAGTGGCACTATTAGGAGGTATAGCCTTGTTAGAGGAAATGTGGTCTTGGAGGAACTGTGTCAATGTGGTGGTATACTTTGAGGTCTCATACTTGATCAAGGCATGTCCAGTGAGACAGTCCACTTCTTGTTGCCCTGTGATCCAGGGGAAAGGGACAAAATCTCCTGAGTAAATTGATAACACAATTTCTCAATTGTGTTAACAGGAGGAGGGAGGCAGAAGGAAGAGGAGGGGAGAAGGAGAGTTACCTTAATAGAGGGAGCCATTATGCGTTTGAGGAGAAATCTGGCACTAGGGAAATCTCCAATAACCGAAAAGGATAATGCCAACTAAGAATCTAGCAATGGTGGAGAGACTACCTTAAATTTCCTTCCCCTATGGTGAGACTGATGACAGCCTTGGATGCCATCATGGAGGCTTCACCCAGTGTTGATGGAAGCAGAAGCAGAGATTCACTGAACTGAACTCCTGCATTCCAGTTGTGGAGAGGGAGGATTAATGATCAAGGGTGTGAAGACCATGCTGGGGAAACCCACAGAAACAGCTGACCTGAACAACTGGGAGCTCATGGACCCCAAACTGATAGCTGGGGAACCAGTATGGCAAGATACGCAACTAGGCCCCCTGAATGTGGGTGTCATTTTGGGAATATGGAAAGTCTATGAGGCCTCTGGTACTGGAACCAGTGTTTCTCCATGGTGCACAGGTGGGCTTTTGGAACCTATCTCTATGGAAGGATGTTCTCTCAGACTGTGTGCACAGGGCAAGGACTGGATCCTGCCCCAGGTGGTGTAACAGAATTTGATGATCCCCCTTCAGAGGCTTCACTCTCCTTGGGGACTGGATAGGGGATGGAATGGAGGGGTGTTACTGGGAGAGTGGGAGGCCAGCAGGGAGAGGGAACTGGGATTGGTATGTAAAATAGAACTGTTTTTAATTTAAATAAAAATTGATAAAAAATGAGGTCTGCAATAGTGAGTAGGTTGCCTGAACTGCCCTTCCCTTATAATCATATTGGTAACTACCCTAATTACCAATCATAGAACCTTCACCCCTTATGTGGTGGAAACAGATGCAGCTACCCACAGCCAAGAACTGAGCTGAATTCCTGGAGTTCATTCATAGAGAGGGAGTAGTGATAATATGAGCAAAGGGGTCAACACCAAGATGGGGATACCCACAGAAACAGCTGACCCAAACAAACAGGAGCTCAATGACCCTGGACTGACAGCTGGGGAACCTGTGTAGGACCAAACTAGATCCTCTGAATGTGGGTGACGGTTTTGTGGCTTGGGCAGTTTGTGGGGCCACTGGCAGTTGGAGCAGGATTTATCCCTAGTATATGAACTAGCTCTTTTGAGACCATTTCCTATGAATGGATACCTTGCTCATCCTAGATATGGGAGGTGGGGGGGACCTTCGTCCTGCCTGAAAATTATATGACAGACTTTGTTGACTCCCCATGGGAGGCCTCACCCTCTTTGAAGAGTGATAGGGGGTGAGGTGGGCAAAAGGTAGGGCAGCAGTAGGAGTGGAGAGAGGAGTATAAAATAAAAAAAGATTGTTTTAAAAATAAAATCGATATCTGCAAACATATTTAAAAATGGTGTTTTAAGCAATGTGCAGACTACTAGCTATAATTCCAAACTTTTATCTGCTACACGTTACTGAAAGAAAATTTGTAAATCTAGAATATACTACATTTTTTTTCTCATTCTGTGATGATTGTTGAATCATTTAGAATACTTTCTATTGATTAAATGCAGATTATTTTCAGGTAGAAAGTCTTTTATTATTCTATTATTTCTATGTGTATTCTAAACCAGATTAATCTCCCTTTCTAGTCATATTTCCTTAACACTTCAAGTCTCACTGTTTTCCAGAAATACAATGAATTACCCTGCAATCTGGGGGGTCTCCCCCAATTCAATTAAGACTGTGGTTTGTGAATTTATTATATTTTGTTGTACCCTTTTTATCTTTTTATGAATCTAAACTGCTTCCCAGGTTTCTGTTGCACAAGGGAAGTATCTTCCTCCTCCTCCTCCTCCTCTTCCTTCTTCTTCTTTGTTTTCCAGATGGGTTTCTATGTTTGGTCCTAACCCTGGCTGGCTTCTTAAATGTCTAGGGCAAAGTGTTAAAGAAGTTCAAGTTTCTAGCATGAGGAAGATCTAGATGGGGGACACCTAGATGGGATATGAAGTAATATTCCTCTTGACCAACACTCATGTGTCCCCTTTCTTGGTTTATGTACCTCTCTGTTGTGCTATATAATAACCATTGAGAGATGTTCAGAATCCAAACTTTGTCACACATTATTCCTCTAAGTAACAATGGATTTGGGAGTATCAACCTAGAATTTAGTGGTAGGATTCAGTTTCTACTTTGCTTCCCTTACATACATGTAACAATGTCCCCTGTCAACAACTGTCAATAGAAACACATGTGGGGAAGAATAGTATTACTTATATTCAATTCCATGTCATAAATGAGTGATCCATAAAATCACCATCATGTTTTGTGCATATAAATATATCACTTCCCCTATAAGATGTGTAAATGTACACAGGAAAGTGCACAGCTGTCATTTGGGACACAGGCAGGATAAAATAAATTCAAGGACTTTAGTTTATGCCACGTGCATACTTTAGTTCTGGTAAAGGACATAATCCTTTCAGGGATTTGTGACACAATTATGGATCTAATTACTTAAATCCGAGATACCAAGTAGGTGATTTCTACCTGATTGTCAAAGCCCAGGCTCCCCAAGACCGAGATGTACAACTTTTGCCAAGTCAGTTATCAAGCAAGAGATATAACATCTAATGAGTTCCCTAAGACTATTTTCCAGTCATTTTGTGCAGGCCAGTCTGAACCATTTGAAACTGGATAGAAGGAGTCAGAGCTGGTCTGAACCAGACTGAATAGGTTTGGACCTGATGGAACCAGTCTGAACCGGTTGAACCTGGTCAGAGCTGGTCTGAACCAGAAGGAAAAGGCCTGAAGTGGTCAGAACTAGCCAGAGGCTGTCTGAACTGGTAGAAGCAGTCTAAACCAGTCAAAGCTGTTGTGAATCAGATGGAACTGGTCTGAACCTGTCTGATCCAGCCTGAATTAATCTGAACTGATCAGAGCCGGCTTGAACTGTGTTGAACCATTCTGAAACAGTATGAACTGGATTGAACTGGTCTGAACCAGACTGAACCAGTCTGAACTAGATGGAACCAGTCTGAACTGGATTCAACCAATCTGAAGTAGTCAGAAACAGCCAGAGCTGGTCTGAACCGGCCTGAACCAGTCTGAACTAGTCAGAGGCAGTCTGAATAAGATTGAACTGGTCTGAAATGTATTGAACAGTTCTGAACCGGATGGATCTGGTCTAAAGCTGATGTCCAAGGAGTGGAGCAGAGTAAAGATAGATTGCTTATCACTTCATCTTAGCTTCCTTAAGCAATGACAGTATTTTGTCTCTACTCGGTGTTTTTTTGTTTGTTTGCTTTTTGTTTTGTTTTGTTTTCTTTTTCTTTTTCTTTTTCTTTTTCTTTTTTGAGGCAGGCTTTCTCTGTAACTTTGGAGGCTGTCCTGGTCCTGGAACTGGCTCTGGAGACCAGGCTGGTCTTGAACTCACTGAGATCCACCTGCCTCTGCCTCCCAAGTGCTGGGATTAAAGGCGTGTGCCACCAATGCCTGGCTTTTGTCTCTACTTTTGAAGTGACAATAAATACCTATTTCTTTGTACTTAATTTAATACTATAACAAAATAAGCATAAGCAAAGAGGAAAATGAAGAGAAACTATATGTATGACCTATATTGTTCCTTATGATGTTTCCTTTAAAATACTTGGCTAATCATTTGTTGTTTGTGTACACACCACAAACACAAACAGACCTTTATGTGACAGTCTGAAAATAACTACAATTAAGACATTCTGGGAACAAACACTAAAATGAAAGTGAGCCATATTTCTGAGGAACACTGTTTTCCTTTCCTCATTTTTATTCTAATCCCCATCACAACTGTTTCCTGTTGCTCTCAGAGGCCCAGGGTTTTGTAACCTTTCTTGTAAGGATTTGTTGATCAGTGTGCCTGATAAATTCATCCTGGCAGAATAGTTGCTTGTACAATAAAAATGTTGACATTTGTACTCTTTTGAAATCTAATTAAATCTCTTCTATGTACAAATCCAAACATCCAAGGAGAATTTGGGTAGGAATTAGGAGCTGGCAAGGATACTATATTGTTCAGCTAATTTAAGTCTCCCCTAAGCCAAGGCAGTAATTCAGCAGTACAGTTTCTGGGACAACATAAGACTTATAGTTATTATCATCTCAAACCACTTTCTGTGAGACAGAAAAACAGGGCTTTTTTTTCACATGAAGAGTAAGAGGTATTTTTACTCAAATAGTGAAAATAACTGCAACCTTTTGAATTTCATATTCAAGTAAGTCTTAGATTCAACATGACCATATGCAGTTTTAGTATGTAAGATTTATAATAATAAACATATACAGTGGCTAACTATAGTATAAAAACTGTCTTATAAGTTTACAAATATTGACTCAGCTAACCTCCACACTATAATATAAACTAGCAAATTTTATGAAACTTATTTACAGCATATTTAAGGTGAAACATAAATGCAAATGTACTTTACCAAATCACGCACTCGTAGGGAGCTGAAATTTGGACGCAGGTTGTGTTCATAAAACAGTGCGCTTCATGTATATGAAAAAGAAATTGTCAATGAATGGGCTATAGCTTCTAGCATTTCTTCAGTGCTCCTTTTATGCGTAGCATTTCCAGAGCACTTCACTTGCTCTGTTTTGAAGACAAGGAGAATAAGGACCGAAGGGTAGTTTGCCAAACAGGGAGACTGTGTTTAGGTAGCTAGACTCCACGACACCTGTGTCTCAATGCTCATGGTCATTGTCAGTCATCAGCATTTACTGAAAGCTAATGACATGGGGAATTAGACCAAAGAAATCAGTTATTGCTTTAAAATTATAGTTTATCTGATAACTTGATTAATGTAGTCAAGATATAAACCAGAAGTGGGTGTTATTGTTTTGTTTAAAAAGAAGAAAAGAGAAATGCTGAGACAGACATATTGACTATAAGTTTATTATAAGGCCCGGCAGAATGGGGAGACTAAGAAGAGGAACAGGGTAAATGGCTGACCGCCATGGCTGGTCGCCATAGAGAGACAGGGCAGGAAACAGAGAGAGCAGGAACAGAGAAACAGAGAAACAGAGGAACAGAGAGCGTAAAGGGGCAGGGACTTATCTTTTAAAGGGGTCCTCTGCACCTGTGTGCAGACTTAGTTCCCATGGAACCTTGGGCTGACCAGGGTACTGCCTGTTTCACCAGGTAACAGGGGCAGGCCAGCATAATGCCTGAACCTTTCATTCCCACCTCTACTTATTATTTTAAAAAGGTGGGGTGTTTAGACATGGCAGGTTAAGGAATAAGGGCGTCGAATTCTTAAGACTGCTTCCTGCTGACGTGGGGGGCGTTGGCCATTTTGGGGGACCCGAGAAGGTTGGGGTGCTGCCACATCCTGGGGAAGCTGGTTGTTTCATTGCAGTCCAGGCTCTATGGAACTCCCTGGCACCTCTTAGACCTGGCAAGATGTTGACAGAGCAGAGGACAAGGTTAAGTTTAGAAAAAAATTTTTCTTAGGTCCTGTCACTTGAGGGGAAGATTGTAAGATGAGGGAGGGGTTCCCGAGGAGTCCTAACATGAGGGAAGGGAATCCTGGGACCAGGGAAAGACTGAATATTACCTGGAGTGAATCTGACCTGTTTGGATCTGATTCGGCTCCCTAGAACTTACAAGAATCGTTAGAGTTTGTGGAAACATAAGTATTAGACATGTTAGAAGTATATTCATGTTAGAAGCAACTTGGCTGAAAGTATTACCATTTTAAAATTGACAGTTTTTTTTTGGACAATGAAAAGCATCTTAATCTTGACCTTGTAGTTATGATCATATAGTGGTATTGTTGAACTTTACTATGAACAGTAGCATGAGAAATAGAGAAATCAGGAACATTCTTTATTCTTTTTAATGTCTCAACTCATTATCATCATTTAAGCCTTTTTATCCTCAGGCCTTTGTAACTACATTCTCAGACTTTTTATACATCTTAGACTTTCCTATCTTTACATAGATAAACCCTAAAATACCTGTTACTGGAATCTGTTTTGCTTTAAGCTGGCAAGACTACCAGTCATCAAAAGCATCAGAGTTCTTGAGAAGGATAAGATTTTACCTGAATCAATGATTAAAGAATAACAGAGACTTGCCAGCAGGCTGCATGGACAGCCATCCCCAAGGTCCTCCATCCATAGTAGTGGGCTGCAGGACACCTGCCTTCTTGCTGATAACTTGTGACCTGTGGATTAGAGACTTTGGGAAGACTTGCCTACCTTTGGCCCAACCAACACCTAGAAAGTCGATTCCGTTGTCCTCTTGTCCAAGGTCTTGAAAACTTTGTAGTAGTTGAGATGAAGGGCAGGGTTGCTCAGTAACTAGCATTGTCACTGACTCGAGATGAAGCTTCTTCAGTGCCCATCAGTCTTCTCGGAGGAAATGGGGTGGGGCCAGCAGCTGGCCTATCTCTCTGTTATAAAAAGCTTTTTAACAAAACATTTTAAATGCCATATTCTCTAGATCTCTGAGCATTTGAGGGCTGTCTGCTTAGGATCATAGCAGTTAAGTTTGCCTTTAGTTAGAGAAAAATCCTTTTTGTAATAAAAGCTGTATCTTTGTAAATGTCTTATAGCATAGACTGAGTGGTGTAAATATTTTGTTAATTTGAAATAGACCTTTATGATTTTTAAACTTTTATCATCATTTAAAGATATGAGTTAAATTTAAGTTGTATAGACTTAGCTTATATTTTAAGTATAGTTAAATTAGACCTTTATGACTTTAAATGTTTACCATCATTTAAAGATATATAGCAATTTAGAAATATGAGATTTAACAGTTTAATTTAAATTGTATATAGAGCTAGATAAGTATAAAATTAAATTACAGGTACAAAGACAAGCAGGACTGGATAACAGTAAAGGGGGAACCAGAATGTAATCTCTGATCCATACATTGTAGCAAATGGACAGGAGATTTAAAGGGAGAGAGTAGATTGAAACAGAGGGCCCTGGAAAGGCATAGTATTTAGTAAACGAGCCATGAACAACAGAGCCGGTGAAAGAAGAAATCATAGACAAAAAATAAAATAAAAAGCAAAAAGATCTGGCAGAAATCAAAAATCTGGCAGACAGGTTTGCTGGCATAGGCCACTGGAGCTGTGCATGCCTACAGGTAGGTCACATGACCAAAACGGCGGCAACCGTAAGCCGCTTTTGTCTGTTTACCTGCTTGTTGGATGAAACCAGAAAGGTTCCTCTATGCATTTCTCATGGGTGAGGCAAGTGGAAAACCAGCAAAAAGCTCCTCTCCGGATGCACATCTGCCCGTGAGAGTTGCCAGGGGCCTGGCCCCGAAGGGGACACAGCTGTCCCGAAACCGAAAAAGGACCCAGCGGTCCAAACTGAAAAAGCAAAAAAGCACCGCTCCTGGAGCGGGATCCAATGCCTGACCTTCAGGAAATGCACCCAACAAGTGAAAGAAGAAATAAAAAGCAAGATGTCAGGTGGCAGTGCTTGCCCGTGCAAGTCACTTAATTGAGTGGGCAGGCCAAAGCTAGGTCACCTGGTTATGACCAAGATGGTGGCCCCCAGGTTAGCCCACGTGGTTGAGATGGCGACCCCTGTAAGCACATTCTCAATTGCCAGAAAAGTTTCAAACCTCATTCATGTGGAAAAATGAAAACCAGCAAACAAACAAAAAAACTCTTAGAGCGTCTCAAGCAGACATTGCCAACCAATAAGAAACACAGTCAGAGAAAGAACAAACAGAACAATGAGGGACATTCCCAGGTGAAAGAAAGTTCCCCCTGGGAGGCAGAACTCCCCTCATTTACCTACTCGCTGCCAGTAACCGAAAGATCCCGTAAAAATGTATTTCCCGTGGGCAAGGCCAAAAAATGCACAGATTGCCCTGTCTGAGAGCACCTGGCCTGAAACCGAAAAATGGACCCAGAGTTAACAGTGCTGGGTCTGCCCCATAGGAACGGTTTTGGGTATCTTACCGGATTGTAGCGAATAGGCAGATCAGTGAGTTCCAGAAATACTTAGTTGGAAAATCGGCAAGTTGAATTCCGGCATCTTAGGCTGCTGCAGGCAGGAGGAAGTGCCAGGAAAAGTGGAGATGGAAGTGGGTTGTAAGGGTACCCTTGCCTAACATGCACCCGCCAGCAGGTCGCGGGAAAAGGTATAAGGGCAGAGCCTTTCCACGTCCGGGCGCCAAAATGTTATTGTTTTGTTTAAAAAGAAGAAAAGAGAAATGCTGAGACAGACATATTGACTATAAGTTTATTATAAGGCCCGGCAGAATGGGGAGACTAAGAAGAGGAACAGGGTAAATGGCTGACCGCCATGGCTGGTCGCCATAGAGAGACAGGGCGGGAAACAGAGAGAGCAGGAACAGAGAAACAGAGAAACAGAGGAACAGAGAGTGTAAAGGGGCAGGGACTTATCTTTTAAAGGGGTCCTCTGCACCTGTGTGCAGACTTAGTTCCCATGGAACCTTGGGCTGACCAGGGTACTGCCTGTTTCACCAGGTAACAGGGGCAAGCCAGCATAATGCCTGAACCTTTCAGTGGGAACATTGAATTCCCAAGAATGTGAACATCAGGTAATTGACTCTTTTTGTTTGTTTGTTTGTTTGTTTGTTTGTTTTTCAAGACAGGCTTTTTCGGTGTAGCTATGGAGCCTATCCTGGCATTTGCTCTGTAGACCAGGTTGGCCTCAAATTCACAGAGATCCACCTGCCTCTGCCTCCCGAGTGCTGGGATTAAAGGCGTGTGCCACCAACACCCACCTTTTATATACAGATGCAAATCCTGCACTGGAAGATCATACATTCTTGGGCTTCTCAATATTGTCTGAGTGGCTTTCTAAGAAATGTCGCATTCATTTGAAAGAACGTTTCTGTCTTTAAGGACTGAAAAAATATGATTTTTTGTTCAATGATGGTATTCTAGTAAGATGGCACCAGATTAATTAGATATAGTGTAATTTTTTGGTAAGCTTTGGTTTTATTGTTTTAAGCACTTTTAAAATTTGTGTGTGTGTGTGTGTGTGTGTGTGTGTGTGTGTGTGTGTGTGTGTGTGTATGATATGACTGAAGAAACCTACAGAGACCAGAAATGTCAAATCTGCTGTAATTGAAGTTATAGGCAGTCCTGATCTGTCTAACATGAGTCCTGGAAAATAAATTTGGGTCTTCTGCTAGTGTAGTGCATGCCCTTATCTGCTGAGATATTTCTTTAGTTCCAGCTTTGGAAAAAAAAAGCTAATAAGGGAGAACAAATTAATAGTATTATTTGAGTGAATTTGTTAATTAAAATGTAGATCTAGAACTGATAGTGAGAGACTTTGCTATCAGACAAGTTGGGTAATCTGATATCCTCAGGATCTCAGAACTCAAAATTGTGAAACTGGTGGAACCGATAATTTCAAGAACACTCCCTTCCTAGAGTTGCAGCTCTTATAAAACCAATGCTAGTATGAGATCTTCCTAATGAAGAGGGATGTTAATGATAGTGTGGAGAAGCTGAGTGGTGGGATTGCCCTTTAATAAAACCTATACACATTAGGAGGAATTGAAACTGGAGGGACTCTTTATTGACTTCTACAAGATGTACAATACTAGCATGTAAACACTGGCACACAGTTATGGTCACTTGCTGCTGCCTTTTAAAGTATAAAATAGGAAAAACTATGTTTTTCTAGAAGAGCTGTCTTTCATAATCTACATATTATCCATCTATCACCTATCTATTCATCCCTACATATCTGCCTATCTATCTAATTTCTATAATATATCTATCCATTCATCTATCCAAACTTAAATAGGCTTTAGATATTGAGACTGATAATCTAGAGCTAATAACCTAGAAACCATGCAACATGTCCCATTCAAGACCCTGAATGTGGTGGTTTGAATGAGAATGGTCATTATGGGTTCATATATTTGGACACTTGGTCCCTAATTGATGGGACAGTTTGGGAAAATTTAGCAGCATGGGGAGGAGGTGACTTTGTTGGAGGGATATGTCACTTGGGGTGGGTTTTGAGGTTCTAAAGCTCACTTCATTCCCAGTTAGCTCTCTTTGCCTTATGCCTGTGGAAGCAGATGTAAGCTCTCTGCCAATGCCTTCACTAGCACTGAGTGGATAGGTAGGTTTCCAGTACCAGGAATGTTTTCCCTCTTGTTGAGCAGGTTTTAAGTGCAATTAAAGGGCTTCTGGTTACTGCTAGGGCATGTGTATCACTACTGCACCCTTAGGGTCATTTTGCTGTGCTGGTCATTGTTGTGGTTTATGGGTGGTATTGTTGGGTGAAACTGTTGGTTGATTCCCACCTTTGGAAGGCTGTATGTCACCTTCTGGTACTGTGAAATATAATCCACAGGTATTAAGGTCAGTGGTAACCAAGGGCAATAGCAAGAGGCTGCATGTTTAAAGAGATGCTTGGACATACTAGCCAATAAGTCAAAAGAGGGCTTCTCATGTCTAGTATTGGTTTTTTTTTTTTTTCAAGGTGATCTTTGGCTCTTATGGGAGCATTATCAGCCCACAAAAGTGTATATATATATATATATATATATATAATATATATATATATGTGTGTGTGTGTGTGTGTGTGTGTGTGTGTGTGTGTGTGTGTGTGTGTGTGTGTGTGTGTAGTTATGTGTATTATAGGCTCAATATAGGACTCTGATTTTTGTGCACTGGATAAGCTGTTAAATTAAGAGGATTATTTTATAATTCCATTTATATGCTGCCATCCCAACTTTCATTTTTTTTCTAACAGACAAGTAAATGCATTCTGAATTGACAGGGATATGAAGAAAAATGGAGGAAAATAATAATCCAACACTGACAACAAGCAACTGTATTTTCAAACAGAGGTGACCACTTTTTTAATTTTCCATCATGTTTCTTCTTGTGAGAAATATTCATCACATTGTTCATTATGCTTATGAATCACTAAACATATCCTACATACTAAATATTATGCTATGTAACCGTAACATATCAGGGAAAACAAATAAGAATACGTATGGTCCCCAATGGAAGAGATTTTTACTTTAAAATAATATGTCATGAAATTCTTCATTTTCAATATAAAGTTCAGTGTTTTATATGATATTTATCTTATTATAATATAGATTTGGATTACATTACTTTGACCCACTGTAGGTTAATGGAAGTGTTCTTAGTAAGGTTAAGGTAGTTCAGGCTATAATGTTCGGTACATTTTTGACTTATGACAAATTTGCTGTGAGACTGCATTGGGTCTTTAGACAAGACATATCAAAATCTCTCCCTGACAGTGTGTGTCACAGAGTAATGGGAAAAGCAGCCAACTGAAAGCAAAACCAGAGGAACAAAGCCGAAGTTTAAAATGTGGCCCAAATATTGGTATCATCATGGAAAGTTAATATCTCTGAAAACCAATTTCAGTTTGGTTTTAGGCAGGGAAAATGCTCTCTAAATAGATGTAGCAACCCCAAACTAGGATAAGCCACATACATTAAAAAATTGATGGTTATTTTGATATCTTTCCCATCAAGAGTGCCAAGATTATAAACAACTTCAGAAGACAATTTTCTTTCTCATTTTCTCAAGTTACACAACCCCTAGACACTTTTAGTATTTTTAAGTTTTTATGATAAATTCAATTTGTGGCAGCAGTAAGTGAAACACTCATAGAGTATAGCAAACTTAGCAGTATGCCTTAGGCTCTCATAGGATTCCCCAGAAAAGCTCCTAGTCATTAGAACAAACAACCTGAATTTGGACATGGCAATGGGAAGGGGGCCAAGTCTAAGTACTCTGTCCTCTCAAGACTGGAGTGAAGAGAACCACTGTGGGGTAGAAAGAGGACACAGGTACCTGGCCTTGCCCTGAAGGATCTCACCATGGGGGTAGAGAGGGCAATTTTATGCTTTGGAAATAAAATAATCTCAAAGGTGCATGTGTGGAAACTTTAATCCATTCATTAATTCATAGTAGAAGTTATCATTACGAGGTAGGCCCTGGTAATAGTGGAACCAGTATTTATCCCTAGTGCACAAATGGGTTTGGGAGTCCATTTCCTATGGAGGGATACTCTCTCAGTCAAGATACACAGAGGAGGGCCTAGGCCCTGCCTCAAATGATGTGACCGACTTTGAAGGTCCCCCATAGGAGGCCTCAACCTCCCTGAGGAGTGGATGGAGGAATGGTGGGGAGAATAGGAGGACAGGAGGGAGAGAGAACTGGGATTGGTATGTAAAATAAGATTGGTTTTAATTTAAATAAAAATAATTTATAAAAGAAATATGACTGGGAGGAGGAGAAGGGGCAGGAAAACTACAGTTGGAATATAAAATAAATAAACAAATAAATAAATAAATAAATAAATAAATATTTTTTAAAAAAGAGGTGGGCCTTGGCAGAGAAAATCCTTCACTGTTGTCAGATCTTTGAGGGACTCAATTTGTTCCTCGCTCCTTCATTTGTTGTTTTGCTTCCTGATGCCCATGTTGTTTGCATATTTTGTCTGCCATGTCTTAGACACTGTTTCTGTCTTTTCCCAGGCCTGCTGACTACAGACTAAAGTCTCTGAAACTGTGAACATACAAAAATCTTCATTTTCTGAAGTTGTCTCTCTCACACATTTTGTTCCAGTGACACCAAAAAGGAACAGAAAGGGGAAAAGGTTATGAGTGCTGGGTATAGAGCCATATTACACAGGCTTTCATAGTCATCTTGGTACTAACTTAATGAGGCCCTGGGAGCAAATGTAGTGCTGTTTCTTTCACTGATGAAGGGCTAAAACACAACACTGTGGACCTTTTCTCAGTATAATTATCTGTGATGTTGTATGTTAGTGATACACATCATACCACACTTCTCCAAAACATGATGAGATCTGCTAACCCAGTACAATGGTGGCATGAAATGTTTTTACTCTTCTTTAATGGGTCATGAAAGAGAGTGTGGAGGGTGCTTCCACCTCACTCAAAGACTGCAACTCAGAAACGGTTCCTTGGTTTTAAGATTTTTATCAGAGATGAGGATGTTTCCCTTTAAGATTTCTTGGCAATTAGTAATTACTTTGAACTATTGTGCTATGTGGTGGCTGCTATGGAAACGGTATTAATGCATGAAGCATGCAAAGCCTGTCACCACATCAGATGCTACTGCCCTTTGGCTATACTAGCTTACTCATCTGCTTTCTTGAAAATGATGTCCTTCTTTTTATGTTTCCATTAAACACATGCACATTATGCTTATAATCCAAAAATCTCATTTTTGAAGTCACTCATTCTTTTAAGGCTCATTCAAGTGACTGAAAACCAAAGATATCAGTGGAAATGCAACCTATAAAGGTAATCTATTAGAAATATACACACCATTTTATTTTTTGATGGCACAAATAAAATACACAAAGAGGATAAGGAAAGAAAACTAAATTCATATGCAAGGGCCACATTGGGAGGGTGAGGCTTTCCATGGAGGAATCTTCAAAGTCTGTCATATGCTTTGGGATAGAGCCTAGGCCAACCCCTTTGTGTCTAGGCTCAGGGAGTATCCCTCCATGTGGGATGGGCTCAGTACTTATCCATAAAAGTAACTTAAACAGAGTTGAAACTCTCTCCAAGGTATGTCTTGAATTCTATCTCCTAGTGGATTCTAGGAGTTGATAATCAAGATCAACCATGAGTTAGTTGATTGCTGAGGTACTTCATATCACTCAACTATACTTTTCTTAGTTTCAGGAAATTTTCCTTCAATCAGAAAAATGGACATAGACACATTTATCTGAAAGCTTTCCACTTTAGAAGACTCCCTTTAAAGTCTCATAGAAGAACTTCCTACATTTAATCACAGTCATATCAGTCAAGGGTCTGTCTCTTGGTGAGGTTACAGGAGAGAAGTGTGTATCCCCAAAGTACTACTTTGTTTGCTATCATATATTTAAGTAGAGATATAAATATGACAGGTCAATAGAATTATGGTTGAGAGTATCAAATGAATAAGGAAGGACATGCCCCACTCATGTGGTTTTGAGATAGCTTAGATAAGCTAAAGTTTTCCTCCTTTATGTTTTTGTGGCTTGATGATAGACAGTGGCCTGACCAATTTAATTTATTTGGTAAATTCAGCAAGAAAATGTAAAAATACTTTGTGATGAATGCAGGATATTTATTATAGGAAATATAGACTGATATACAAAGTGTGAATGGTACTTTAATGGAGTAGCGGTAATTATTAATGATTAGTTTGTGTTGCCATTCCTAAGCAAATAAAACTTGCTTGCTTTACTAGCACCATAGAATTCAAATGGCTCAGCAGGCATTGTGGTCTGCCAACTAATCAGAAAGTCTTCAAATAATAAGTAATTAGATTAGGGGAGATAAATGGGAAAAGTAAACTATATTTAATAGCAGAGAAAGACATTAAAACTCTGCAGGTCCATGACAAAGCAGACATAACCACTGCTGTGACTATTTATCTCCAGCCATTCAGCAGCAGGAAGTAAATAACTTTCAAGCAGATTAACCATAAACACTCCCTCAGAAGATATAATAGCTACACAGCTTCAGATACGTTATCAATGCTCTGGGGGAAATTCATCATTGTACCAAGAAAGTCAGAAAATTATAACTTCCTGAGAGAGATATGAAATTGAAAATGTTTTTCATACCATGTTCCCTCAGTCTACATGTCCTCAAGAGCAGGTTAATAATTGCCCAGCTGAAAGCTGAAAAGACATGGGGAAAAGAATTTTCTATTGAACCAAGGATTAAATTTTAAAATTATGACAAGTGTGAGCTGTAATTAAAGAATGTATATCCTTAAAATATGTTACCAGGCCTTATTTTCCATTCAAATGTATTTTACATCAGGATAGCATGTGCAGAACAAAGAGGGGATAACAAAAAGGTAAGTGCTCGTTATTCACTGTTTTATGCAGTTAGTATTTATAGAGTGCTATTGTCTGCCAGTCAGTTTTCTGGATCTTATTGATACAAGGATGAATGAAGCTGTCAACATCACTTCAAATTTTCCTGTTGACAAAGAAGCAACAAAAATGTGACAGCATGCGAGCTTATTTGTAACGTCCTATAATAAGAAGTAATATGAAATACATATTGCTATTTTCAAATAATGGTAAATGAAACTCAGGAAACAGCATATTTCCAAAAAAGCAGGTGCAACATCAAGCATCAAAAGGAATCCTCTGTGAGTTTTTGGAGCAGATTTGGAGACTTCCTGTACCCAGTATGGCCTACTTTGTAGTGTTCTATTCAGATCTAAAATACCTACCTCCAAGCTACTGGGGAAAGGGGCTTTAAAAATTCATCACTGCACCTCAAGCAAGGTTATTCTCTTTCCCAGTGACAGCTAGTATTCTCTCTATGGTAACATATATGTAGGGCCAACCCCTTCACCCTTGAGACAACTGTGAAATTGGATCTCAGCTCTAATAAACCCAGTTCAGAAACCAGCTGTCACCCCAGATCTGCCCCCATTCTGCCTTCCTAAAGCTGTTTCTCAGAAAGGCACTACTCAGCACACCTTCCCTGAAACTTGGGTTTAGAGAGATATAGTCTCAGAGACACACAGGTTAGTTGAGGGCAGTCAAGGGCTTCTATGTAGAGCTTGGTAAAAACTCAAACATTTTTTGTTTTCTGTTTCTTTATTTTTTGTGTGAAGAAAATAAAGCCATGTTTTGTGGAAAATGTAAGTATTGAGTGTATGTGAAAGACTATTAGCTTTCATGTTTGTTAAAAAATTTTTAAAACAAATCCTGTGCATAAATGGATTGATACACAGCTCCTTACTGGGACGCTTAGTGTCAGTCTTTCCAAATTCTCCATAGTCACAGTCAAGGAAAATCTTTGTTATGTATTCACTATGAATAATTCTTTAAACACATTTTATTATAATTTTAGCATTACAATTATTAAAATTTATAAGTAAAGTGTCTTATAATTCTTTTTTCCTTAGGAATTCTCATACATTTTTAATCATGGACATTTTAAATCTTTTATGCTGCTGCTATTTTACCCCGAAAGTTTTTACAACTAGCATTAGGTCACCGTGCTTTTCCACAATCTGGCTCATATAACCTGGAGACTGTACTGCTCACCTTAGCAAGGAATGCAGAGGTTGATGGGCTTCTGATGATGCTGATCCCACAATGGAAGTGGCAATTTAGAGCATGCCAGTCCGTTCATGCTTTTGTCCAGATGTACAGATGTTTACTCTGCTTATTCACATTACTGTACTGCTGGAGGTGGAAATGAAACATTAATATTTTCTCCTTCTCCCTACTTGATGCCTTTAGGATTTGAAACTTGTCTTGAATATTCATATTTTCATGGCAATTAGCTATTGGCATAAGTTCAATAAGAATCTGTTCTTGTTGTAACAAGACATAATTGGGAACATTGGTTATATTACCAAGGATTTGAAATGTCATACTGGAGAATAATTTGCATAGAATCTGGTTTGGGGAACTGAGGTTGACTTTATGGAAACAATATTTTAAAAATTCTTGGAAAAGCAGCTGTTCCTATTAAGGAGGGGAAAAAGGGAGTCTTACTTCCTGAGCAGTCAAAACCGTTTGAAGTAGGTTCATGAAAGGAGAAAAATTCTCTGGTGTCTCTGGGAATACAAGTGGAGTATACCCTAAGTTGTCAGATTTAAACACTCTTAGTTTCCTGTCATATAGGATGATAATTCTCCAAACTAAAGCTTATTTTCCTGTCATTCTCCTGACTTGGAGGCTGAAGACTTTTCCTGAAGCTCTTCAGACTGAAGTTTGAGAAGTTATAAACTTGGAAGAATCCACACCATGACTTATGTGTGGGCCAACATTCTGCCTGGGGCTGTGTAGACTACATGGGCAGTTAGCCGAGAACACCCAGTTCTATCTCCAGAGACACTCAGAACACATCCTGGGAACTCTACCAGTTTGCCCCTATCATCCTCTTGCCAAACATTTACAATATTCTTGACACTAGTCTTTCGGGCTTAGAAACTGCAACTCTAACTTCTCATATTTGTTTTGCTTTTTATTTGTAGAAATTCAGCATGATCATGATGAACAACTAGCAATATTAGTCACATATCCTGTTCCACCAAGTTCTGACAGATGGTTCTGCTGGTGTTCAAAGAGAAACCAGCCACTGAGTCAGAAGTGGACATATATTTCTCAAAGAAAATAAGAATGTTTCTGTAGTGACTAAGCTTAGTTAGGATAAAGACTTTGGTGGGCTCATCAATCCCTGTCATGGAGCATTTTTTTTTCAAGAGCATTATTAATTACTAAAGAGTGTATAAGGTCTGTTTATTAAAAAACTCACCTTGACTCTAGCACTGTTCTTAGAAACTTTTCTATTCAGCTAGCTCCACTTTGCTCCATGACTCTACTTCTCTACTTTCTCTTGTATTTAGAATTAGTTCAATTCTATACTAAGACATTGTGTTGTCTTAGTTGAGGTCTTATTGATGTGATTGATGACCATGCCAATTCTTACAAAGGGAAGCATTTAACTGGGGCTGGCTTACAGTTCATAGTGTTAGTCTATTGTCATGGTATGACATGGTATTGGGCAGGCAGACAAGATGCTAGAGAAGGAACTGAGAAAGTGCCACCACCCAATGTAGGCAGCAGGCAGAGACAATAGGCCACTGGATCTGGCTTCAGCATCTGAAACCACAAAGCCCACCCCCAGTGACACACTTCCTCCAACAAAATCACACCTCCTAATAGTGCCACTAGATATGAGCCAACCCTCAGAGGTATTTTTTCCTTTATAGTTACTGTGTCAAGTCTTCTTTTATTGTTCTAACTGTTAGGCTTTCCATTTTCTTTGTTGATTTGCATGACAAAGCTGACGGGAATTTATAGCAGTATTGAGAAAAAATAATTTTATTGTTCAGCAGTTAAGTGGGGTATAGAGCTGGAAGCCTCTGGTTGCTGTAGCATAGGAAGGAAGCCCAGGATATACAATTCTATTAGATATTGAGTCATGTGATTTGTTTTCCAAGCTGGATTACTGATTCAGTTAAGCCAACAATATAATGTAACTTTTTAATTTCTGAATTAAAATTGGCTATTTTATCTGTTTGGGGCAGACAATGTGAAGATATTCAAGTTACTATTGTTTATTTTTATTGTTTTTATTTTATATTATTATAATTTTTATTGTTGTTGTTTTATTTAACCAAGACAAGTATCAGGCTAAAAAAAGATCGTGGTGAGAGAATTATGTAAATAATTTAGCTGCAGTGGAAACACAGACTCTATTTACAGTTGAGCGATGGAGGACACATAATTATAGAGAAATTCAATGGCAATTTTCCAACAACCAAAGTCCAGGCTTAGGAAGACAATGACTCAATTAAGAAAGGATGGTAAGAATATTATTTTCTGGATACATGTGAAAGCTTATAATTTCATGATGATGCCAGTGGACTTTGGTCTAGTAGGACACCCACCCTTTAAAAAAGCCTATAAAGAAGAAAGCTTAAATAATTAGGTGCTTATACTTACAACTGGGGATTTTAAATGCCTTAAAGATTTGATGACTTAAGGGAATTTGCCCTTCAAGAAAGGACATATTGATGCAGTTTTATGTGTGTATCCTGTGTTAGGAATCCCAGTTATCAAATATAGGGATCTCTAGGACTTTTCTTTTTAATTAGCATCTACATAAAGGGACACAGAAGAGTCAGGTTGTACTTCTCAGTTTGCATGACTCCCTTGCTTAGAGCTTGCTACTGAGCACAGCCATGCCTTACTTCCACCCTTTCCCTATAATTCCTATTAACAGCTAATTAAGAGTAAAACATGCTTTCCTGTGGTTCTTCCAGAATCCCAAGGAATTTTAGATTACTCATTTTGAATTGTGTGCCATGGAAGTTCTTGCTTGTAATTTTGTGATTTTCTTAGACAAAGGTGTCTTTATTTGTTTTTAACACAAAACTTTCAACTGTGAAGTCTCAGTCTTATAAACCTTCATAATCAGCTTAGTCTATATTATTTTTTGAAAAAAATAAAAGATTTTCTAGGTAATAATATATTGTATCATTTCCCCATTCCCTTTCCTCTGTCCACATCCTCCTGTTTGATAGCTTTTGTAGCATCTGGAACCATCCCACACACTGAAAAAGCAAGGAGGCTTATATCCACATTGCTTATTCTATAGGCCTTCTGTAGAAAGAACTAGTTAAAAACCAAAAAATAAAATTACCTATAACAAAAGTATTCATAATTATCATACATAGATAAATTCAACACACACACACACACACATACACACACACACACACACACACACACACACACACACACACACACCTTAATGATAGAGTAGAACAAAGCTGTTTTCATATAATTTAACCTTATATTATCTCTAGCCCTCAGTAGGCTAGAGAAACTGAGAGGAGGCATAGAGTCCGAAACTGATCACAAGGTAGACTATTTTCTCTGAGGGAACAAAACTTAATTTGTTATGGCCAGTGAAAGGGACACACACACACACACACACACACACACACACACACACACACACACACACACACACACCTTCAACATGTCAGGGTCTCTGTATTTTTCCCCTACATTTTATATACCCCAGCAAAATCTCTGAAGCAATATAAAAATTACAATGTGGTTACATTCTATTTTTCTTCAAATGAATGATTCCAATGAATACAAGAAAAAAAAAACAGCATTTCCCCAATACCTTTACATTATTAAATAGTTTATGTACTACAGGTGGAAAACAAATTCTTCCCAAGGACCCACAGACATTCAAGTCTAAGCAACTCCTTACAGATTAAGAAAGTAAGCAAGCAAAGTATTTTTCTCAGCCAGTTCTTTCACTGGCAGGCTGCATTTTTCAGTTAAAAAGAAAGGATCAATCATTTGATTATTTATCTCAGAAGGTAATCTCACAAAAATTCTTAAACGAAACACAAATATGTATGTATATATATGTATTTAAGTCATTTCTAATTTAAGTCCTCAGAGTGCACAGTCACTCATCTACAACTTGTTTTTTAATCATATCAGGAAGCTGATGACGAAATGGGTATAAGAAATTAATCATTTCCTTTAATTGCTAACTTATCTTTAGCAGGAAAGGCACATCAGCTAGTAATAACTAGGCTGCCTGCATTCTTGTTCCTTGACCTTAATGAGTCCCTCACTCAGCTATTAAAAGTGTGCCTCCTTAAGCTTTAAATTGTTCCCCAAGATTTTCTACATCAAAGCCATTTACAAAAACATCTTAACCTAACTGTTATGCCCGGACCCGAGTCCCCCAAAAACTAACAAGGAGACCGAGTCCCATGTGTAAAAGCAAAGTTCTAACTCTCCTTGTGTCTGTCCAAGGCATTGGCAAAATTGAAGGGACCAGCTCCCCATTTCGGTAGCCATGACAGTAACATGTGCTCGCTATGACCTTGTCTTAGTCACTAGAGGTTAGGTGCCTGCCACGTGACAAGGAACCAATCAGAAGTTAGTTGGTGGCACTATGCTTTACGACCCTGGGTGTACTTTACGGACAAGTGCACAGCAATGACTCATAGAGCATACCAACTATCCTGGGAGGGCCTACGGACTATAACAACCAATTGACCGATAGACACAGGGCAAGCCCTCCAAGCCTGGAGGCACACCAATCGTGAGCCTGTGCTCTAGACACTCCCCTTACACTGCCCTACAAGATGTCTCGGTAGCCGGTTAAAACTGTATTTTGTAGCCAACCACCATGGTGGGTGGACAAAAGACCCGAGCTAACATGGGGTTAGCTCATTAAAAAACAATAAAGCCTCATGCAGTTTGCAGCACGCTCTCGAATCTGCCTGTTGATTGGGGTGACCACGGTCATAGCCTGGGACCCCCAGATACCTGAGTTTTCCGGGGGTCTAACACAATCAGAGAACCTCAGGCTCAACTGGGGTGTTTTTTTTTTTTTTTTTTAAATCATAGCACAGGTTGGGGTAAGGGGTTTCTAAGGTTCAGAACCCCTAATTGGCTGACATTTCTCTAAGGGTATTTTGGTGAAAGGGGATGTGCTGGGTTAAGGCTCATCAGGTGATCCTATCTATCATTGTTGGAAAGTTAGGAATTTCCTTTGCAAATTAGATACTTATCTTCTGCATGGTCCATTCCTGGATGGTGCCTGGGTGGTCTCATTTTGTGGTCTTTTCTGGAACCTGGTACTGGCTTAGGGGAATCTGAAATTCAGTTCTCTATTGAGCTTGCCATGGCTGGGTCCTATACTAACTTTACTAACCATCTACATTTTTTTTTTCTAAAGGTGGTGTATGATTCATTAATCTGCTCCAGCAACAATGCTTGGGAAAAGTTAATCACTATTACTGTAAGTACCAGTAACACTGCCCATTGAGGGGCTGGAAAGCCCCTGAGAATTTTCATATACCTGGTAGATTATGAGGAATGTGGAGACCTAGAGGGCAATAAGCAGAGCTATGCTCAATAAGAGCATGAGGTCCTTCTAACTGTGCAACTCCAAGGCACACCCACCTTTGTTATGCTAACCAGTGAGCCATTTTCTGTGAGTTCCAAAGCTGCCTGCTCTTCCTCTCCCATTGACCCCAGCATTATACTATGCTCTTGCAGATATTTAGCACTTTTTCTTTTTTCTATGATTCATAGAATTCCAATATGTAAACTATGAGTATTTTCAAACAAATAATTATCAATGGATATCTGTGTGTTGCTCCAATGTTTTCACAAGTAAAATACTCTACCATGAAAATTCTCTTGGAAATTACTTTTCCAAAACACATAATTATTTCTCTATATTATTAGAAGCAGAATTCTTTAGTCAATGGATACAAATTGTATAGGTACCTTCCTACTTTATTACCTTTGAGAAATTATGTAAATGAGACTGCAAAGAATGTTAAGAGAAAGGAAATAGGATATCACACCAAATCCGGGCTAGCTAAAAGATCCAGAAACACTTCCCTTTTCAAGGATCTGTATTTTATGGACTTTGTGTTAAGGAAATTATGCTTTATTTAAATATTCACTTTACAGTTATTTTGGAATGCTTGCTTCATGATCATCTACATTTGACATAATAGGCACTTTGTACAGCACTCTTCCATTTTAACAATTCAAGGGGAAATAATAAAACACTTCCTAAAAAATGCACTGCTGCAGAGAAGAAGTCAGAGTGTAGAGGAAAACTATCTCAGAAACTTGAGAAATAAGAATACATCAAGGGAAAACTTTTGCTTTAAAATATTTCAAACAGCTTCAGAAGTTAAGAAAAACAAAAAAAAAATTTATATGGAAGAGAAACATTATATATTTCACTTACGATTTAAGACTGAAAACCAAGTGGAGATTAGGATTTTTCTTAAAGATTCATTTTATTTTTTGTTTGTGTGACTGTGTGTTTGTGTTTGTGGCATACGTGTTTTGGAATAGATGCTTAAAAACATTTCCTATTCAGAGCCACAGCACATACCAGCCAGCCAGCCTTCACATTGTTCTGTGAGACACGGATGCCACACAGCAGCACCAGGAGTCCTTGCGGGTACCTGAACTCACAGTGCAGGAAGTGACAGGAGATTCTGAGCTTAGAGCGTCTGTAGTAAAAATAATTTTTAAAAAATGTGTCTCAGTGGCTTTCTTCCATGTATGTCTGTTTACTATCTGTATGCCTGGAATTTCTGAATGTCAGAAGAGGACATTGGATTTCCTGGGCCTGGACACTTATGAGCTGCCATGTGGGTGCTGGAAACTGAACCCAAGTCTTCTGGAAGAGCAGCTGGTGCTCCTACTGCCAGCTAGCTCTCTAGCTCTACATCTGGAATTTTTCATCTTTCTATAACTATGCCCTTCAGAGAGATATTTTCTCCATCTTCAAGGATATCTCTTACATAATCTAGAAAAATATCAGTAAGTGTCTCCCTTTGTATTGTGGACAGAAATGTGAGGCACCTGTGGAGAGTTGTCTCCTAATGTTAACAAGAGAAATCAGGGATCACTAGCATTGTAAGTGAGCTGATGGGATTTTGAAAGGTTCAGGCTTTAATACTGATCAGCTCTATCTCTTTAAGAGACAGACCCTGCCCCCTGACAACAGTCAGGGCACCCACAGAAAAACATGCTACTTCATCACCACATCACCTGCCACGCATTATAGCCTGCTGAGGACTCTGGGCATGTGTGGAACCTCCGTGCACATGTGCAGTCTTCTCTTTAAAAGTCCCAACTTCCCTGCTGCTTGCTCTCTTTACTCTTTCCTCTCTCTCTCCTTCACTCTTTCTCACCTATGTGCTCTCTCTGCTTCTCTATGGTGACTGGCCATGGCCATCAGCCATTACCCCTGTTCCTCTTCTCTCTTAGTCTCCCTACTCTGCCGGGCATCTAAACTGGTTAACATGTCTCATCTGCCTCTTTTCCTCTTTTCCACTTTTTCTTCAAAAACATAACAGATTTGGGTAGTGTTTCCTCTTTGAAACTGTCACTTAATGGGGTTGATGATAGTTTAAGAAATTGGTAGTTATCCCTTAAAATCCCATTTTGATTTCTTGAATCTAGAAGATCTTTGCTGCCTCTTTTCAGTCAGATTTTTGGATGGTACCCTAAGGTTCTACTACCCTCTATCAAATCCCTTCTTCCTTTAACATGCCTCCTGTTTTGTCACCAAATCCCAGGTGATTCAATAGATAATGAAAGTGGTGTTCAGGAAACAACCGCAGGCAGGAAACAAGGGTTGGCATTGGAGCCTCATATTGACCTCATCAGCAGAAACTAAGAGGCTGTTTGTCAGAAGACAGCAATAACAAATAAATGCACATTCAAAGAAACAGAATGCTAGGAGGAGACTGAAAGGACCAGACCCTCATCTAATCCTTTGCTTTGGCAACCATAACAGGCTGTAGAAAGACCCAGCAAGAGGTAGGCCTCTGTCTAACTCATCAACATGTACTGAGCCCCCCCACACACACACCTTGCCCAACCTTTTCCTAGTCACTAGGAAGCCAGATATCCTCCATGTGGCAAGGAATCAATCAGAAGTTTGCTGGTAGTCTCTGGAATGTGGAGCATAGTGACTGTCCTGGGAGGGCCTATAGACTATAGCAACTTACCTGCAGTGGCATCTGATGATCAACTCAGGACAGGTTGCCCAAGCCTGGAAGTGCACCAATCATGAGACTGTTGTAGACCCCAGACACTCCTCTTGCTCTACCTCAATATATTTCCTGCCCCACGGTCCCTCTGGGTCCTTTTTGCTCTACCCACTGTGCCCAAAAGTGGAGGACCTAAGTTAATACAGTTAACGCATTAATTAATTAAAGACTCTTTGGTTTTGCATTGGATCAGGTCTCTGGGTTATTTGGAGGTTCAGAGTCTGGGCACAACAGAGACAGGCATTGGATAATTTCCAGAATGCCAAGCTCATAGCACAGATACTCTGGAAAGCAATGTTTTGAGTGTCCTCACAAACAAACTTTTTGTTGTCTTGCAGATATGGTAATACTAATCTAAAAAACACAAATAAATGTTGATTGTGTGCCTTGCAAACTCAAAAGGGAAAGTGAATATTTAGATCTAGTACTAGGTCTTTCACGTAAAAAGTTGGTGTATTGATTAGGGAGGATTACAACCATGCAGATTGCAATGAAATCAGCAAATTTTCACCAGGCTACAGTCACTGAATCTTAATTTTCCATCAGAAGGTGCTCATGTGCTGTTTTGGGGAAACTGTCCTCACCTTTTCAGCAGATTCTAATTGACCTCAATTGACTGGCTTTTTAGGTATGTTTATTGCTTTTTTTTTTTTTTTTTTTTTTTTTGCCACCCTGACAAAATATCTGGCACACACAAATTCAGAGAGTTCTGGCTCATGGGTTCAGAATCATCCACCATGGTCGGGACAAAAGCCAAGCAGAGCATCTATGTGACCAGAGAAGCAGGTGGCTGCTTCTTCTCACATTGTAGCCAGACCTGCAGAGCTTAGCTGGAACTGGAAGTGGACATGGCTTTCAGGGCCCCTGCAGCAGCCCATTTTGTAATTTAAATTAGAAACATGTTTTACATGCCAATCCCAGTTCCCTCTCCCTCCCCTTCTGCCCTTCCCCCCCACCAACCCCCTATCCCATTCCTTTTCTGTTCCCCAAGAAGGGTGAGACCTTCCATGGGGGATCTTCAAAATCTGTCACATTTGGAGCAGGGCTTAGACCTTCCCCTGTGTGTCTAGGCTGAGAGAGTATCCCTCTAATTGGAATGGGCTCCCAAAGTCCATTCGTGTACTAGGGATAAATACTGATCTCCTACCAGGGGCCTCATAGATTGCCCATGCCTCCTAACTGACACCCACGTTCAGGCAGTCTGGGTCGGACCTATGCTGGTTTCCCAGACATCAGTCTGGGGTCCATGAGCTCCCCCTTGTTCAGTTCAGCTGTTTCTGTGGGTTTCTGTAGCCTGGTCTTGACCCCTTTGCTCCTCACTCCTCCCTCTCTGCAACTGGATTCCAGAAGTTCAGCTCAGTGCTTAGCTGTGGGTATCTGCTTCTGCTTCTGCTTCCATCAGCTACTAGATGAAGGCTCTAGGATGGCATATAAGTTAGTTATCAATCTCATTATTGGGGAAGCACATTTAAGGTAGCCTTTTCACTATTGCTTAGATTGTTAGTTGGGGTCCTCTGGACATTTTCCTAGTGCCAGACTTCTCATTAAACCTATAATGCGTGGCAGCCCAATTTTGATGGCTAAACAATATACCTTGAAAGTTCCACAACATCTCAAACAGCCCCCTCAGCTGGAACAATGGCTGGAAAAAGTGTACAGTGGGGAGCATTTTACACAGAAGCCATAACATAAGGCTGTCCTGACTTAATTCAACTCTGTCTACTACCTCCATCGCTTCCAGATTCTCAACTAAACAATAAGTAGAGAAGCTGAGATCATGATTAACAAGGAGAAATGACATATACCCTCACAAAGGCAATGTTCTCCAAAGTTGTACTCATAGATACCAAGGGAAGAATATAAGAACCAGGAATCTCTTATGGCAGGAAGAAAGACAAGTATCTTGTCCTGGGCTATATTGTTGTCATGGGTATCTTTCAGGCATTCTATGGAGAACCTGATGTCTGCAACAGCTAGAAAAAGACTCAAGTATATTGACTCAAATGTGAACACAGCAACCAGGAGTTCAGCATAGCTCAGAAGCCATAACTTCCATTGTATATTAAACACTAACCTCAAACGCAGAGAAGTAGCAATGTTGGAAAATAGTTATGGGAGGCTGTCTTATAGTTCCTTTGCTCAGGTATCTGTGTTTTAGAGAAGGTTTACTTTACCAAAGCCTTGAGTGATAACTGAGGAGGGAGTCAGTTCCTTTGGAATGCAGAGTGATATCAGTCCTCAGCTTGAAAACGTGTGACAGACTGTGTCATCGAGGTGAACACCCTCATTTTTATTTCTTATTGATAGGATCATTAATCTGTAGTCCAGGCAATCCTCCTGCTTAAGTCCCTCAGGGGCTGGGATAATGGATGTGAAATGGTACTTTAGGGTACCAACTTTGGTTTTGGTGATGGGCTGTCCTTCTATAATTTAGATTGGCCTCAAACTCACACACATATCTTCTCTGACACCTGAGTACTGAGGCTGCAGCGACATGTCTGCAATTAAAGGATTTAGAATGCAGTAGCCCAGAAGCAACAGCAGTCTTCCTGAGACAAGGAGCTAAACTCTGAATTGTGAAAGAGCAGAGGCAGAGTTGCTTGACTTAGAAAAGATGCATCTTAATATTTAAGCAGCTTGGGAAAAGTGTGTTTGATTTATCTAATGTATATTAATCTGATATTTGATTAAAAGCCTGTTAATGATTAGATACCTGAGTCACGGCAATGAAGTGCCACAGCCTCTCACTCAAATCCTAGTTTTAATCCTGTGTACAGGTCTAGAGCCTTTGGGAGAAGTATATCAAGGACATTTCCTTTAAATAAGTAAGACCTCAGCAAATTCTCAAGTCAGTACAGCAACAGTTATTTCAGCCTGTTACATATGATCAGAGATGTAGCCTGGAATAAGAGCAACATATTTTCTTTCTATTTTGTTGGTTTTTTAAGACAGGGTTTCTCTGGGTATCCTTGACTGTCCTGGAACTTACTTTGTAGATCAGGCTGACCTGGAAGTCAGAGATCTGCCTGCTTTAGCTCCCAAGTGCTGGGATTAAGGATGTGCACCACCATTGCCCACCTAACCAGTTAGTTTTGTACAACCCTCTGGAAGTAAGACTAATACACAATGCTTCAAGAAAGCATGGCACGTTTGGTCTTATCACGAGCAGGTAAGACACAGAGTTTGGCAAATGTTTGTCTTCATTTTGTCCTGTTTCGACATTCTATTCATAATTATCTAGTTACAACTACAGGGCTAAAATGCCAGGGACATTGGTCACAACTGAATGTTTTAGGATATTGGACAAGAATAACTATTTGGACAAGATATACATATGCTGACAACTCTCCATGTTTTTTTATGCTCTTCAAAATAGAGCTTTCTAGAAGGAAGGGCCAAGCAGAAACTGAGGAAGCACTCTTCTTAGCTCATGATGTAATTCTCTTTCAGAAGGCTGAGTGGATGGCCTGCAGTTTCAGAACTGCCTGCACTACAGGGCCAAGTAAAGGCCAGTCTGCTCAGCTTAGCAATTCTACTTCAAAGGAAATTTTAAAAATAAGCAAATAAAAAAGATCTGGGGAATCAGAAGCTGAATACACCTGCTGTCTAGCCTGATGTCCCAAGTTCTGTCCCCAAAAGCCACTTGGTATAAGAGGAGAACTGACACAAGTTGTCTCTGAACACACATGTGGCATTCTCATGTGTGCATACAAACACACAGCAGCTCACAATAAATAAGGAACTATGATGAACTAACTTAAAAACTAGTTGGAGAGATAGCTCAGTGACAGTATTTGATTAACTTGCAGGAGATAATTGACTCAACATCCACCACCACAAACAAACAAATAAAATAAATAACAATCAGATGTCAAATTCTATGCAGTTGCAGACTATTTTGAAGTCTAACAAATATTTGAAAATTCAGGTTGAATTGTTAAAATAACAATTCCAGTTTACTCAACTATCTTGTACTGTGCTAAAGACAAATGGATCTGGTAGAATATGACTTTATGGATGTGTGAATAATCAGGCCGAGGCTCTAATTTCAGCTGTTGTTCCAGATGTCTTATCGCTACTGCTGTAAATTAATTTATTTTCCGGCACACAGCATGTAGTTCTTTGCCTGGATTGTTTCCTTTCCTCTATAGTAATTAACTAAGAGCAACAGAAAGCAGTCTTTTTCTCATTTGTCATGGAGGAAACTATATCTTCATCATCTTACCTGAGGATGATTTCAACTAAGATTTGTGTCAGAATAGGTTCTCCAGGGATCATCACACAGGATATTATGTGTGTCCCTTGTGTGGAGGACATCATGCCTCCTGGACTCTGAAGGCTTGAAGTGCCAGTGACTGTGGAGGTTGTGGTAGGATAGATGTATATCTGAGAGTGAGGGCAATTCTTTTGAAAATCAGATTTTCATGGATTTTTCTAAGAGTCTCATGGGATATATTGGAAATATAAAAATAATCTAGCCTAAAAGTGTTATTACTCCATATACAGCCATTATGAGCTATAAGCTTTTTAGAGAGAGGGGGAGAGACAGAGAGAGAGATTGTGGATGGTCTATGTTTATCTGTATGTTGATGCCTATGTACCTGTGTTCATTCACAAGGGTGCACTTTTGTGTAATGGTGAGTCTAGGTTGATACTGGGTGACTTCCTCTAGCATTCTCCACAGTATTTTTTGAAATTGGTTCTTTTATTGATCCTTGAACTAAGTAATTTGGCAAGTGAGAAGCCCAAGAAACCCTTCAGTCATTGCCTCCCCTGAGTTAGGATAGAAGGCTTGTGCCATACCTGACTTTTTCATGGGTGTTGTGGATCCAAACTCTGGCCCTCCAGCTTTTGTGTGCATGTGTGACAAGCACCTTGCTGGCTGAACCACCTCTGCCACCCATGGTTGGGCTTTTTAATCCAAAGTCAATAAAGATAACATTCTAGGATGCTCTGGTCTACTCACCATCAGTACACAAAGCTACTTATTTGTGTTTATAATGAAGAACACAAGATGACAAAGTATAATAGTACAATAGTGTGCTGTTTGCAACTTAGAATCTGTAATTTATCTGATTCAGAAGATACTTATAACTGTTTTCTTTTCAAAAATTAGTTCTTACCTTGGGATTTTGCCCTTGGAGTGGTAGCATAACTCACTCTAGATGATAAATTGATCGTGTTCTTTTTGTTCCTCATAAACTATGTCTTACTTCCATAAAACTGAGCATGCCCAATATCACTTTATGATCAGCTGAGAATAGTATACATAAAATCTAGTTCAAATTTCTTATGAAAAGTCAAGTAACTTGCTTTAATAGGTAGCTCATAATTCCAAGGTATCTATTCCTACTTGAATGTTTCTCTTGTTTCAACTCTAATAGATGGACTCCTTGGACATCCACCCAGGTGTCTAAGGAAGAAAGACTTTGAGATTTGGTTTAGAAAAACTTCTGATGATAGTTGTCATCAACTGAAAGTATACCACAATGTTATTGCAGCTCCATTCAAAAAATTCTGTTGGAAGATGGTGAGAACATGACTTTTCAGTAATCAGAATGTTAAGAACACATTACACCATCACCAGTACCTAGAAGACCAGGTGTAAAGATGTGTATTAGTTAATGAGCAAAGACTCATGGAAAATCTGAGTTGTGAAGGGAGTGAGGTAGACTGCTTGGTGATCAAGATGCTTCGTAAAATCATGTGAATGCTAGTGAAACCATGGAGCTTCTGGGTAGTTGTTGGAACAATCTTCTTTGTGCCAAAAAATTCAACTCCTTTCTTTCCAGGTCATCTCAGTGTTTTGGTTTTTATTTCCCATTAGTGGATTCATGAATAAAATGTTCAGAAAAGATGTATTCCAGACACCTATTTTTTTTCCTTCCTAAAGCTCATATGATAGCCATCACATTGAATGGTTGTTCATCCAATCATATAGACCAACTTTAAGCCTTCAGCAAAGGGAGCATTTCCTAAGGGACTAGTGAGCCATTTAGTGGCAGAATGATTACACTGGACTGTTGTCATCCTGGAAAGAATGCCTGGGATATGATTTTGTTTTTCCTCCCACACAGGACTTCTGCCAGCATTTCCATGTGCACATTCACACAATACCTTATTCTCTACCTTACTACCCAGCAGTATGTGACTTTTGTTGAAAAAATATCTGATTTTACAACAAAACCCATGACTTGGATACACAAGACCACTCATCTTTCCATGGACAGAATCATCTAAAAGCCATTTCCCAACAAAAATGGAGGACAGTTTATGAAACAGCAGTGTATTCTGGATAGGAGGACAATCAAAGTCAAGCACTACAGATAAACACTTGGAAATTCGAAGAACTACCGCATGTTTGACAGCATCAGGCCACATCAGCATTCAGATCTGGGAATTAGAGATTGGAGTGCAGAGTACCTTCCCAAGGGACTTAGTTATGGAATCGATGCAAATTTTCTTTCCTAGTCCCAGAATGTTGATCTCTGCCTGGTTATTATTCTGGTTCTGTCCTATTGGAAACTGAGAGTTCCCCAGTGCTCTTTGGGCTTCTTAGGTCTTTGACCCCAGGGAGTAAATATCTGATTAATCCAGATAAAGGGGATGTGAGTCACTATCACCCTTTTCACTGGTGATGCTGGCACCTTTGGTAATATTTCAAGAATAACATTTAGATCACCTGACAAGTTAAAGAACAGCAGTCAAACCTTATTTGCTGGCTGAGAGACTGGAAACTAGCCCAGAGTACAAGGAAATTATAAAATCGAATCAGAACCTCATGCCTTGTTCTGATACTACTTACCTAGGAAAGAACCTAAACAATTAAGCTTTCCGGCATGCCGTTTTAAACTTTGTAGCATTTGTTCCTCTCAAAATCTCAATATTAAAAACTCAGTAAAACTGGCGGGTAGCTTTTGTGTTTGAGTTTGAGTTTTATACAAAAACCAGCTTATCTCTGTTTACCTGCCTGAGCTTGCACACGATGTGTGCTCCGGCAGGTGGCCATGCATTTATAAAACACTCAAAGGGGATGTGTTGTGGAAGGCATGTGCTTTTTCTTCCTTGTTTCTTTTCTGTTGGGCTGTGGTGGGGATCACACCTGGGGCTTCACACATACAAGGCCAGTGGATTATCACTGAGCTCTTATTAGGTCTCCTTCTTACATCACTGTGCTTTGGTGTATACATTACAGTTTTACTGAGTTTTGGTTCTCTTCCTTTTGCAGGGGAAATAAAGTCATTGGCACGTTTCCCAAACAGCCACTGGAAGTCCTCAATGGTTATTTCTGAGATCAACAGGAAGAAACATTGGCAGGGGGAGAAACAGCATTCCTCCCCTTGCTTGAGGAGCTGTGATCTGTTTTCATGCTGCATCCCTGCATTCTTTCCCTTAAGAGCTTTCCCAGGGTGTTGCAAACCCCTAAGACCTCTGGTCATCCAGCCAAGAACAAATTGTGAAGTTGTTTCTGAACTCATTACCTACTAAGATGTTGTTGTTCATGTTAGTTTGACAAAACATATAACCTAAGCCAAAAAAATGTACTTCCTTAAATAACACTCCTTGTAATTACAGCCTCACTTTGGCCAACACACTAGGTCTTGGATCAAGTTTCTGAAATAATCCTTTTTAAAAAGTAATGAAGTAATAATTTTATAAAGAAGTAAAAGGAATTTGGCAATCTCCCTCCCCTATCACCCTTTGTTGCTCTCTCTCTCTCTCTCTCTCTCTCTCTCTCTCTCTCTCTCTCTCTCTCTCTCTCTCTCTCTCTCTTTTCTTTTTTCTAGCAGTAGCCGAGTCATTGCCTTTCTGTTGAAACCTTGTAGAAGATTGAAACTGCCACAGATTTCTGGGAAACCTCACAGTTCCATAAACTAGGTAAGTAGTTGGGATGAGTTTGCCAAGAGAAGATGCTGGGTAGATAATGGGAGAAAGAAAAAGGACCATGAAAGGCATCAAGTCCTATAAACAACAGCTGCAAATCCAAAGGCAGTCCATATCTCTGTGTGAGAGTTTGTTCCCTGGCCTTCTGAGGATCAGCGTGTGCACACAAACAAATTTAAAATCAGCCAGAATCATCTTTTGCTTTTTTACTCCCAAATGAGTAAGAAAAGTGTAGGCATAGAAACACATCTGAAATATGGTGCTGTGGCTGATATCTTAGTATCATCATCAAAGCTGTAAGGGAATAAATTACTCTCATTGAATCTCAGGGGCAATCCTGAGGGTCAGCTGTGAGTGAAGCATAGAAGAGACTGAGGATGGGGGTGGGGGTAGGGGTTGATTTTGTGATCATGGTACTGAGAAGCCTAGAAGACAGAACCCAGACCTATTGACATATTGGACAGCATCCTTTACTGCAGTCCTCAGGTAGAGAGGCAGAAGGATTAGGCTGAAGCACAGGGCTTCTGTGAGAGGCAGAGAATGAACAGAAGGTAAGTACACTCTGTGCTCTAGGGAAGGAACAGGTGGCTGCCTGCTCCTCACAACCACAAGCCTTCCTATAGGTAGCATCAGGGACCATCTCGAAATCCTGACTCTGCATCTGCTTTGAGATGTGAAGTCTAGTGTTGTCATTATTTTGTTTTGTTTTTTTTTTTGTGCTTTGCTCTTTGATTAATTCCCAAATGTAAATTAAAAATTACATTCATCTTTTCTGCTTAATGCACAGTCTCTTACAGGACTATTGACAAGATTCATAAACACCCATGATTTTCTCATTCTCATTAAGAATAATAATCATACCATAATTATTATTACATAATAATATAAGATAACCTTGCATAGAATATCTTTATTTTGACTAGTCATAAATATATTTTAGAGTACTTAAAGAAAAATATTGAAATGAGCTAGATGTAAAAGAAAACAAAATATTTTAAACTGAATCTCCTTTGTCATTATTTATGCATATGGCATGCACATGTTCATGTATGGGAATGGGTATATCTATATCTGTTGTCTTCCTCCATTTTGTTCTTGACCTTATTAGGTCTCCTGATGAACCTGAAGTTCACTTATCCCACTAGACTAACTAGCCAGAAAGTTCCAGTGATCTGCTTGTCTCTACATTCCCAGTACTGGTACTACAGGCTTGTTCTATTGCTCCTAGAATGCTACATGGGTCTGAGGATCCAAATTTGGGTCTGCATTTTTACTTTTAAATACTTTATTCACTTGAACAACCTCCGTGCCCCATATTTGGTATTTTTGTGGGTACATTTTTGTTCCTATCTGCACTTGAATAACACTCATCAGCAGAAGAGTCATTGCTATAATAGTGAAAACAATTCCAATAATATGTCTCCAGTGTCTTCAAGGAGAAAAAATCTTTTATGCCTAGAGTATTATGAAAATAAGGTTTAGTTTTAAGTGAAAAAAAATGTAATTATTAGATGGGGTTTTGAGAGTGCTGAGAAGAAAAGGAAGGTGTAGCATTCTGTGTGAGTGAATTGAGGGATAGGGAATGTGTGTTTTAGAATAGGAAGGCTAACTCACTCACTCTTTATGGTAGGAATTTACACCTAGAAGCACAACTAGAAATTGTGTTTCTCAGCTTCATCATTCACTTCTTATAGCTAAGAGGTATGTCATGGTCACCTCATCATAAGCTTTCCATCTTGGTGGGATTGTGTATGAAAATGGTGGAAAAGACTACCTTTTAAAGTAAAACAAAATAAACACCAACAGCACAGTTTTAATTTACACACACACACACACACACACACACACACACACACACACACACACACAACACAAAGAATATAACCTGTACTTTGTTCCCTGTCATTAACTTTGCCTATTTTAACACCTTGCATTAGTGTGATACATTTCTTAGAACTGTTAAGTCAATCTTCATGCATTTTAATTTACTGAATCCACTATTTACATTAGGATTGTATTCTACATTCTGTGGGTTTCAACAAATTATAGTGACTTGTATCTGCCCTTACAATATCGTACAGGTGACAGTTTTCACTATTTTCCTAAGCCCAAGAGCATGTGTCAAAATATGAAAAGTAAAATCAGTATGAAATTTTTTGAAATTTCATGAAATGAAAACTTTTGAAATTTTGAACTGAGCCATTTAAAGAGATGAGCTAATATATGTATTAACTAGCTCAATTGAGTCACTCCACAGTGTGTGTGTGTGTGTGTGTGTGTGTGTGTGTGTGTGTGTGTGTGTGTAAGTTTGGAAGTTGAATTGGTGATAACGTGAGGCCTTTTCTGTTGCTGCCATTTTCTTGAGTTTTCAAGGTCATGTTGAGAACAGAAAACTTCTTAGTATGCATTGATGCATGCAGAAAAGTGTATTTTTTACATGAAACTATTTGAAAGAGTTCATTGCAGAATTCACTTAGTGGATGTGAAAATTATACTGTACAGTTCATATACTGTAAATATCAATATATTTGCAATGAATGAAAATATTTAATTTGTATATTACTTTGTGGGATGAAGGAAAATATGATACAATTAAGCATTGTCAACCATTATTTTTTAAAACACAGCATATTAATAAGACCATGGATTTCAAAAAGCGTTGACAAGATTCTTATGACCAAGGTAGAAAAATATAGTCTTAGTCAGAAAATGGAAATTCTGGCTAATTTAGCAGTGGGAGACTTATATTTTAAGGGAAAGAATTAGATAAATCTCTTACTACTTTTTACTCACTCTTGAATATACAACAAAATTCTTGGAAAGGTTAAAAACTATTGAAGTCTATTGTCTAGGCTAATTTAAGGGGTCATACTGTGGCCCAGATAATGTGATCTTTAAAACTTCTTGGTGATTCTAATACACAATCAAAATCAATCAAGAGATAAGTTTACAACAGATATCTGGTATTCAAGATACCTACACTGTGTTCTAGTAGGTGGCCCTGTTTTCTATAGGATGTATTCTAGCCAAAAGCAACAACATAAATAAGACTTGGACTTTAGATTTTTGAATGTAGAACTCACAAGCTAAATCTTTTTTTTTCTTCTTAGTCTTTTAGTTTTAAAACAACCTTATTTTACATACTAATCCCAGTTCCCTCTCCTTCCCATCCTCCTGATCCCCTTACCTTCTCTCCTCCTCCCCACTGCCCTCCTCAGAGAGGATAAGACTTGCTATGGGGAATCAACAAAGTCTATCACATCATTTGAGGAAGGACCAAGGCCAACCCTGCTGTATCTGGGCTGAACAAGGTGTCTCTCCATAGGGAATGGTTTCCAAAAAGCCAGTCTATACACTGGGGATAAATACTGGTCCCACTGCCAGTGGCCCAACAAACTTCCCTGTGGGGCACCAAAATATTTCCGCTATGGAATATTTTGAGATCCAGCCTGGGATTTCACTAAACATGGAGCACCTGAAAGCTCCAGCCCACTATTGTATTGTTAATGCCAGTAAGGCTACTATTGTTTACTATGGCCTCAGGGTAATATGCCTCTTATTTGCATCTCTGTGGACCTAAGCATTTGGATAGGCCCTCACCTGGGTGGAGGTGAGAGGTGTGTGAGTTACTTGTGAGGACAGAAGGTTAGGAGTTAGGGGCAAGAGTGACCAGAGCAGGGAGAACAAAGAGAGATGCTTCCCTTGTGGTATTGGCAGGATGGTTAAGAAACACCAGAAAGATGGCTAATAAAGAAATGACTCTAGTTCTACAACATGGAACTGAGAGCTCTCTGAAGATGACAGGATGCCTGTGTTTGGTCTTTATCATCGCTGGATTGCTAGGAGCTTCCAGGTCCACACACCCCTACTCAGGCAGAACCTCATGGATTAAGGCTGAGACATGCTGGATCACGACACTTCCCAACCCACCCATATGTCACCCCCATTCAGAGAGCCTAGTTTGGCCTGATGCAGGTTCCCCAGCTGCCAGTCCAGAGTAAGTGAGCTCCTGCTTGATTGGGTCAGCTATTTCTGTGGGTTTCCCCATTGTGGTCTTGACCCCTTTGCTTGTATTATTGCTCTTCCTGCTCTACAACTGGACTCCAGGAGTTCGGCCTAGAGCTTAGATGTTGGTCTCTGCATCTACTTCCATCAGTTACTGGATGAAGGTTCTATGATGACAATTAAGGTTGTCATCAATCTGATTATAGGGGAAGAGCAGTTAAGGTACTGTCTGCACGATTGCTTAGATTATTGTTAGAGAATCCATAAACGACGGTGAGTAACCAGTGATGAGACTTGAGGGAGGTGTTTTATACTGGGCAATTGGATGTTATAGTGAGAAAAACAGGAGCTGATAGAGTGCTAGAGTTTCAGCTGAGATGCATGTGAAGTCATTGCTAAGCTCTACTAGGAAGGAAGGAGTGGGAAGTAGACTTGGTGACATGTAAGATGACCATTTGTCAAATCGTTTTAGTTCAGTGGTGCTCATGACCTGGATTGAGCCTGTTCTAGCAGAGATGATCAGTAAGCATATTCATGATATATTTAGGAAGATTTAAATACTCAAATCCTGTGGGGGGGGATAAGTTGTCAGGAATTAGAAATGCCTTTCCCTGGATATCAAACTTCTTTTTATGCTGTTTAGCAATTCCAGAGAAGAAAAATTAAGAGAGTATTACATCTCAAACATCTTTAGTCAAAGAGTGCTGGAAGATGCAGTTGAATTTTATTTTTGGCTCTTATACTGTTAATTGGGAAGGGCAAACTGTAACTTAACAGTTATGGTCATAGCTGACCCTTACAAACCATCTTAAAGTGGGTGGAGCTTTCACATACAAGAAACAGTTCCTGCAGATACACAAGTGGTTCCACATTTAAAATCAAAATGAATTAATTATGAGTCAGGGAAAGAAACTATTTGTCATATTTTATAATACAACTAATATATGTGTTTCATTTTGCTTTCAGAACATCGGTTATAGCTCTCTGTAAGGAACAAGGTGGTGAGAACACAACGCTTCACAACCCCTCCAAGAAGTGCTCTGTAGAAGTGACAAGTTTTAGGGAAGAATGGTTGACAAAGCTCTGAAGATCATAGAGGAAAACTTTCTAAATATATTATGAGAGTAAGAAATGAATCAGAAAGATGGATGGAGTCATGGTTTTCACTGTAATTCAGTAGTGTCTTTATGAGTGTTATGAGAGGAAGAAATAATACACTTAACTTCAGAAAATGAGAATAATGTGTTTCATTGTCCTGGCTCAACATACACCAAGATGGTGTAGCTTTCCCAAAGCACAGTGGCTTGATTGGGCTGTGCCACACATTGAATGAATATTCCATTCAAGAGGCTGGATAACTGTGAAAGAAATAAAGGTTACCACCTTCAAAGAGTAAATATTTTCTAGATTATCACTGTTTTTTTTAATGTCCTTTTAAATTAAATTTCAATTCATCAGGATTGCATATCAATTTTTTGAAAGATTTGTCAGTGTGTGTGTGTGTGTGTGTGTGTGTGTGTGTGAGAGAGAGAGAGAGAGAGAGAGAGAGAGAGAGAGGGAGAGAGAAAGAGAGAACATATAGAAATGCAAAATTTGCCAGAAAAATTTTCCATCAAAACCACAAAAATGATTCTCACATGGAAAAGGTAAAAGAACTGATGTAAGCAGCGAAAAGAGAAGACTTACATTGTTCTTGATACAATGAAGATAATAAATATTTGAGGTGATAGTACTATTTTTATTGAAAATAATTTTTATGTAGTATATTCTGATAATGGTTTCCCATTATCTCCTCCCAGATTTTTCCCACCTCCCCACCCATCCAAACAGGCAAACAAACAAACAAAAACCAAATCAGAATTAACAAAAAGAACACAATAAACATACACACAGAGACACAAAACTCATAAAAAGACAAAATAAAAAAACGTAATAAACGAGCAAAAGACCAGTAGAATGAAAGATGCCCTACCCCCCCCATAAGTAACATGAGGAAAAAATAATCTATAAAACCACTATTGAGTTTGTTTTGTACTGGCCATTTACTGCTGGGGCATGGGGCCTCCATAAGTATGGTTTATGTACCCGGTGGAACTCTGCTGGGGAAAACTGAGTTTTTCCTTTGTAAGTGGCTTTCAGTTGGAAATAGCTTCCTAGGTAGGGATGGGAGCTTGTGCCCACTTCCCTGTCTCAGCACTGGGACTCTATCTGACTTGGACCTGTGCAGAACCTACTGATGCTGACACAGCTTATGTGACATCATAGGTTAGTCAGTCTGCTGTGTTTAGAGGGCCTTGATTCCTTGGTGTCTTCTATCCCCACTGGTTCTTAAAATCTTCTAATTTCTTTTTCTATAAAGATGCCTGATCCATGAGGGGAGGGGTTTGATAAAGATGCTCCATTTGGACTAAGTGTTCTGTTGGGGCAGAAAAAATACCAATTTTGGTATTTCTGATACAGGCCTCAAACTATCCCAGGAGCTGGGATCTCACATTGTCTTTTAGATGTCTGGCTGGTAACCACCGGATGGCTTGGCCTTAGTAGAGCATGTCTCCTAGTTTGCATAAAAACAGACCTAGGCCCTGGGTGGACCCATGCCTATTCTGAGGGCTTGTGTATGTGCCTAGGGACTGGTGACAGGCTGGCGAGGACGTGCAGTTTTAGAGGTGCCTCTAAGATTGAAGGAAATATTTGACATCAGCTTTATACATGATAAGAGAAGTCTTCTGAAATCACCAAAAGGATGTTTGAATAAACCGTGGACTCCAGATTTCAGCATGGAATGAGAGCCCTCCTGAAATGACAAGATGTCTGTGTCTCATCCTTAACGCCATTGGGTAATTAGCTTCCCCTGGTCCACACTCTCCCACTCAGGGATGGACCTGGGACTGTTTGGTTGCTTCCCATTATAGCCCACAAAAGACATCACTCCAGAATAGATGGCCTTTGTAGTGTGGGACTTACACAGGCCGGATCCGGCAATGTTCCAAAGTCCCTCACTCTCTGCACATTGAGACACTGATCTATCAGAATGTTAAGAATTCTATTGATATGTCTCTTTTTTTGCTCTCCTCTATTCCTCTCCCCACTCAACTTTTCTTATTGCTCATGTTCCCCTCCTACCTCCTCCCCTCTTCTTTCTCCTAACTCCCTCCCCCTCCCCTATGCTCCCCATTTGTTCAGGGGTTCTTGTACCATTCAGATTCACTGGGGGACCTTGTATGTCTCTCTTATGGTCCTCCATTGTCTTCCTATAGTGAAAGGAATTGAAGGGACCAGCTCCCCATTTCAGCAGCCATAACAGCCTAACACGTGCTTGCCTGACCTTGTCTTGGTCACTAGGAGGTCAGATGCCTGCTTTGTGGCAAAGAACCAATCAGTAGTTAGATGGTGGTGCTATGCTTTATGGCTCTGGGTGTGCTTTATGGACAAGTGCACAGCAATGACATGCAGAGCATAGCAATTGCCCTGGGAGGGCCTATGGGCCATAACAACCAGTTGACCAATCAGCACAGGGCAAGCCCTCTAAGCCTGGAGGCACACCAATCATGAGCCTGTGAGTACCCCTAGACACTCCCCTTACGCTGCCCTATAAGATCTCTATGCCATAGCTTCGCTGCATCTTTCCTAGACATCCGCCATGGTGGATGGATGAAAGGCCCAAACTAATGGGATTAGCTCGTTAAACAACTACAATAAAGCCTCGTGCTATTTGCATAAAGTTTTCACCTCCACCTGGTGATTGGGGTGGCCGAGGTCCTGGGCTGAGTTCCTGGGGGCCTGAGCCTCTGGGGGCCTTTCAAAATAATAGACAGCAAAATTTTGCAGCCGTGCAATAGAAGGTTGAATAGTGAAGACTACACTCGACTATCTCGACTATCTTTCTGATGTCAATAAATATGGCAGAACAAATTTATGGGCTGTGGTGATACACACCTTTAATCCCAGAAGTTGGGAAGCAGAGGCAGGGGAGCTCTGTGAGTTCAAGGCCAAACTGGGTTCCAGAGTCCAGGACAGGCAAAAAAAAAAAAAAAAAAAAAAAAAAAAAAAAAGGAAAGGAAAGGAAAAGGGGGTATGACTTGGAGCCTATGAACAAAACAAGATGGAATGAGTGTGGACTGAAGCCATCTTACTGACATAAAAGGAAGGATGATTGAGGTGAACATTCCTGACTTGCATTGATGAAATAAAGGATAATAATGCATAGTGCTCCCTGACACAAGCATTCTTTGCCAAGAAGGTAGGAGCTGCCTCCGTGGGACATCTGTGCTCCATGGGCACATAAATATTAGACAGGCTTTCTAAATCCTTGGTCTGTAAACACAACAGGTAGTGTGCAGAGTATAGAGAAACTTGCACTCCTGGTCCCCTGTGAAACAAATCTCCCAGAGAGATTATCATGGAAATAACATGAACAGTCTTAGGAAATTTTTAAAAGAAAATTTACTGTTTCATCTTCTTTGTTTCTCTTTTCCTTGTAAATAATTTATTTTTCGAAAGTGAAAGTAAACAAATGTTAAATAAATTATAAAGGAAAGTTAGCTTTACCTATGTGTTTTTCTCATAGAAGACAGTAAAAGCATTTTGTGTCTCAGTATCTACTGTGAGGGATTTTCATGTTTTACTTTATTTTCTAAGAAGCCATTTGGCTATTTGGGACAGAAATTTTAAGGAAATGTGAAATACTGAGAATTATTGGCTTTGAAGTCAGATCTGCTATTCACTGGCTACAGAAGTACTAAATTACTCAATTTTTTCTTCTGAAAAATATTATTTTAGTTGATAAAAATGCTCATTTTACAATCATTCTCTATTATATTTTATTATTATTATTATTATATTATAATTTTCTTTCAATGTGAAACTATTGCTAGAAAAAGGTAAAAATATGTAAAATTCATGTAAGCAAATACAATAAACCTTAATTGCTACATTTAATATCCCTAATATGTAGCATAAATACAAAAAAAGCTATTAATGATCCAGTAAAATTTTGTATTTATATTCTTGTGTTTCCTTATCATTGAGATAAAGAGGTAGCAAGGTGAAAATAGAATTTTTGGAGATACATAAAATAGTTAACAATGATATAATTAAAATTAGACTACATAGAATTACTGTAGGTGTGTTTTCTTTTTCTAAATCACCTTCCCTTCAAGCTGGAAGGGCTCTTTGCCAGACAAGAAAACCACTTAAAATGCTCTGATTTTCAGCCAAAAGAATAGAAATAGTGCTGCAATTTGTGAAATCTGTGCTCAGTGAATTGGTGTGTGCAGCTATAAATGCTGCATTACTGCTTCTCCTTAAAGAGAGAACTTTCTAGACAACAGTGTTGGAAACTATCAGTGTTCTTCTCCTGTATGATTCTGTTGACACATGATAATGTAGTATGAAAATTGAGTTTCTGCACAAAATATGAAATAATACAAAATAAACCTAGAGTTATTAGTAGACAAGCCATTTTTAATTGCAAGTATTAATTTCTCTTAAACATTTGAAATTGTACATTTCATCTGTTGTTACTGTATGGGGATAATACATGGATGAATGACAAGAAAAAAATTCTGTCATTCATCTCATTGTGTTTGGATAATCCAAAGAAATAATCTTGTATGCAGTTAACACATGATTCAGGTTGAAGACAAATGTCACACATTAATTTAAAATAATTAGATATGTTATATATTGACAGTGTAGACCTAGAAAGAAATACATACAATTTGATTGAATTTTCTCACTTTATTGATGAGGTATGGATGGGATTGTGGGGAAAAGGACTTTTTTTTTAAATGAATAACATCTGATTTTCCTTGTCTTAAATCTGAGTGAATGACTGGCAAGATTGCTCATGGGTTAAAGGTACTTGACTGGTGCTCTGATTCCATCATCTGATCCCATGGGAGGAAAGAGCAGACTCTCTCAAGTTGTCCTTTGATCTACACTTGGGCACCATGACAAGTGCATGCCATATACTATATACCCACACTCCAATACATGAATAAATAAGATGCAATAGAAAGTTTAAAATTAATTGGGGAATAGTTTTGGTTCTTAGTAGAGTGATGGGCTATTTACACAGAAATATGTACATTTGTGTCATCTGCACGGCTATAGAGGCTCTGATTATTTGCGAATTCATTTTTATGACTCTGCTCATGGATATTTGTTCTTTATTTTTGATTATGATGATGAAAATGAAATGATGATCAAGACTGACAGTGTGAAGGTCAGATTTCCCAATTTCAACTTCAATCCGAGTTTCATCACCACCAGAAGGACTGGTTGATGTGGTTGTTCACACTGTGTTAGACAGATGCACATTTCTCTCCGGATACTACCATCCTGACACCAGCTGTTACTTCTCACAGTGGTCTGCCCTGGCGTGTGCTGCCAGCTTGTTAGAAACAGACTCTCTAGCTCCATTGCACCCATCCTGACTTAGAATTTACAGTTCTATATATTGTATATTGTATATTGTTTTCAATTGCTGAGGAATGAGGCATGTTAGACTTTTACACAGGAAATTGGTGGCAACTGTATTAGCGTTTTGTAGCTTTGTGGAATATTCTACACTTATAAAGGAGACTATGCACTTAATAAAAGCAGTGTTGCATTGCATAGCTGTTAAATTTTTTCCAGAAAATGCTTCTAGCTAAATTATAAGGGTGAATTAAAGCGTGCCCTTTATAAATAGTCACAAAAGGCCTCTGCAGCTGATTATAGTGTGGGTGTAATTTGGGGAAAGGTTTGCTGTAGGCACAAAATTATAGTACTGCAACTGGAATAAAGCCAAGAGCCTAGCCATTTCCAGGAGCTGTCTCACCACCTGCTAGCATACTATTCAGAACTGAGTCAGAGGCTGGCTGAAGCCTAAGGAGTCATTAAGTCTTCATCTGAAATGCTGTCTGAAATAACTGTTGCTTTTCCATGGGAGCCTTCCTCCAGCCAGAACCTCAACCAGGATCCCAGCTGGAGGGCTAAAGGTAACAGCTTTCTGCCCAGTAAATCAACTGTTAATAGTGTTTGTTCTGAGTCAGTCCAAGCATTTTATCTCTCTGGAGATCTCAAAAGTGAGGACAAGTTCTAAGGAATTCTTAGCTCTTCTTCTGCATGCTGCTTTGATCCCTCAGACAAATGATTTCAGCATGGTGCCAACCCATGTCTTGGACCTAAATGTCCCTAACCAAAAACATCCTAGGAAATTCCCCTTCTGTCTTTGCTGTTGTTCATTAATTAATTTCTTGACACTTAGGTCAGCTGTGCCCAGGTACTGCAAGCTCAGGCAGGCTCTTTCTTCCTAAGATGTCCTTTCTCATTGAATATGCCTTCCCAGTGTCCCTGCCAATTGGACCAGGATATTTGCATTTTGCTTTTAGATAGAATCTCAAACTGTAACAAAAATTCTCCTTGAACTCACTGCAGTTTTCTTGCCTCAGGCTAGAACTAGAATTTTTGAAAGTCTATTTCTTTGTGCTTAGAAATTTTATATGCCTTTATGGTACTAACAATATTTCATTTATATAGTGCTTACCTTACTATATACAAGGCACTGTTTGTGGCATTATATACAAATGGACATGCATTACCTGTATGTATGTATAAACTTGTTTGATTCTGACTACACCCATGACTTAGGTACTCTTAACATTCTTTTAGCAAGGTAAATTTTGGAACACAAACATTAATTGCTTTAGTCAGAGATGTAACCCTGCAAAGAAGGGGGCAAAAATCAGTCAGAACCCAGGTTTTATGGTTGCTAATTTACGCTACAAATTATTCTTCATGGCTGGTACACTTTATTTAGAGGAGGAGAGGATCTGGATCAGAGACCTCTACCTAGGCCCCGGGAAGAAAAACGCATCAAGCTTTCCCAGAGTCCAGTAGCTCAGGGAAGAAGCGCTTCCTTCTTTCTGCGAAACAAAAGGGGAACGGAAAAGCTGGAGGAAAATGCTGGCACCCAAGCCATAGAATCCAGTCACTCACGAGTTCCTTCTTCTGAGAGGAACAAGTCAGTGTGGCTTGTGACACTTAAGGTTTCAAGGAGCCTGAAGCAAACAGTGTTCCCATCGGTTGTTTTCTGAGAGGAGCAAAGAGCCTGGCTGGCTGCGGAGCAGTCAGTTAGACTTTCAGGAGTTACATGGAAGGATGTGGGCTGATGGCAGGAGATCTATCCAGTTCTGTTTGAGGTTTTTATATCCAAATGAAGAAGAAAGCATTCACAGGCAGGCAGAGGACGGCCAGGTGACCTGACAGTTCTTGGGAGACTGAATAGAAATACTGCTAATTGCATTCAGTCCATCACACAATTTTGACAACACAGAAGAAAAGAGTTTTGCTTTTGTTGTTGTTGGTTTCTTATTCATTCTATTTGTTTGTTTTATTTTGTTTTGTATTTCTTCAAGTCAGCAATGCAGAGTTCTTCGATAAAGGCAATTTAAGACATGAGAACACTACTACAGTGAAGGATGCCATTTCAAGAGAAAAATACTTTTATTAACACTGAAATAGTGAGAGTCCAGTGGCACTAAGAATATTTAATATTGAAGCAAAATGTTATTGCCTGCCACTTCCTTTTCTCTTTAGATCATTAGCATAGGATTAAACATTTTTAAGTGGGATTTCAACCTCTTAGCAAGCAGCTGTGTGTTCTATTAAAAAATACAATATACTCATACATATGTATTATGCACTTAATTAACCATTAGATCTTCATTTTAAAGTTCTGATAATGTCATGAATTTTTATGGTGTTTGGATCTCTGGACAGCCGCCATCAATTTGCATGTTTTAAGTAGAAAAAGAGGCATTGGGAGTGAAAGAAAAGCAATCCAAAATTCACATAATTTGAGAGGCATGGCCTGAAATTAAATTTCTCTCTGCCCTAAAATTCTCCTATATGTATTTAAATTATATGTAATATGTATTTATTGTAGAGTTTACACGAATATACAAGATAATGTAAAAATTAACAGCATCCAAATCTGATTTAATAAATTATGAATTATTAACTCTAAGGTGTTTTATTTTCTATATGTTTGTTTATGAAATCTACATATTTTAAAGAATTTAAGCACTCTTACATAACTAATTTTCACTTACTTTTAAGGGATAGTGTTTTCCTATTCTATCACCTTGTCTTCATTGATGTGGTTAACTACAACTGTTAAATAATGAAAAGCATCTATAGGGTATTTGATCTTTCTGTGTTTTTCACCTATAGATTTACTTATATGGATCTGAGTTATTGGAATCAAGTTAGGACACAGTCATGTGCCCAACTTGTAGCCTCCAAGGCTGAGAAGGAATCTATATTAGGTAATTAATTTGCTACAATATATACAATCATATGCTCCTTCCCAGTGTGGAACTTGGAGGTATTATTCCCTCTAGACCAGACCCAGTAGATCAGAGATATACCCTAAGACCTCACTAACCACAACTCCTCATCCAGGGCTACAGAACCCTCTCAGGAAGATGGACACCGAAAAGGGCCCAATGAATAGAGGTGGAAAGGTAGATGACTTAAAGAAAAATGCCACATTTCCAAAAAAAAAAAAAAGTGTGTATGTATGTGTGTGTGTACGTGTGTGTATGCACATATACATGTGTGACAGCCCTATATTGTTGCTGTTAGGATAAGTAGCATATAAAACTATCAAAAGCTTTGTTAGTTCCCCTTTCTCACATACTTATCAGTAAATTCTAATATTTTTATGTGGTGGATCTTAAGATATTAAATATTATTTTCAACAGTCACACATTTATAAATCCTTCAAGACACTTAAAAAGTAGATCAAAGAAGACAGGAGATCATAGAAAGACCTTTAATGCTCCTGGATTGACAGAACTAATATCACAAAAACAGCTGTACTGTGAAAACTACTAACCCACAGATGTAATGTGTTCCTCTTCAAAATTCCAATGCTGTATTTCACAGATCTGGAAGGAACAATTCAAGAATTCGCACAGGATCACAAAAGACCACGGATACTCAAAGCAATCTTAAAGAGAGAAAACACAGCTGGAGGTAAAACAATACAAGACCTCAAATTATTCTACAGAGTTTTAATGATAAAGACATTCTGGTACTGGCATAAATACAGAAAAACAGACCCAGTGGAACAGAATAGAAGACTTAGAAATAAACCAGAAAATCTATGAACACATAATTGTGACAAAGAAGGAAAGAAAGAAAGAAAGGAAGGAAGGAAGGAAGGAAGGAAGGAAGGAAGGAAGGAAGAAAATGAAATGGAAAAGAGCCATCCTAGTTTGTTTTCTGTTACTGAATAAAGCCCAGGACCACAAGCAACTTCGGGTGGGGATTTATTTCACCTTAAACTCTAAAATCATTCATGAAGGGCAGTCAGGGAAGAAAGTCAGGGAAGGAACTGGGAGGGAGGAACTGAAGCAGAGACCCTGGAAGAAGGATGATTACTGGCTTGTTCTCCACTACTGGATCTGCCTGCTTTCTCATACAACCTAGAGCTCCCTGCCCAGATGTGGCACTTCTCCTAATGATCTAGATGCCCCCACAACCATCATTCACCTGACAGTGTCCCTGTAGGCTCTCCTTGAGGTGAAACTGATGGGAACATTTTCTCCATTGAGTTTCCCTTTTCAGTCCAATAGTTTATTCAACAAATGGTGCTGGCAAAATCGGGTATGTACCTGCAGAAGAATGAAATTAGTACAATATTTTCCACATTGTACAAAAATCAAATCCAAGTGGATCAAAGATCTTAATATAACCCCTGCTCCCCAAAAGAATCTGAAGCTCCTAGAAGAAGCCATAGTGAATGGTACTCAAAACACTGAGTAGGACGTTTTGAACTGCACTCCAATAGCACAGAAACTAGCCCTAAATATTAACAGTTGGAATTATGTGAAATTCTAAAAATTCCTGCACAGCAAATGAAAACCATGTGATGCAATAAATGCTAGAGAATCTTTACCAGCTATAGTTATAGCAATGAGCTAGTTTCAAGAAATTACAAAGAACTGGAAAAACCAAACAGCAAGGAAATAAAGCTAACCCATCAACAAATGGGATCCTGAAATGAACAAACACTTTCCAAAAAAGGAAACATATGTGGCTGATAACTACTTTTGAAAGTTTTAATGCCCCAGTCATCAATAAAAAATGCAAACTAAAACTACTTTGAGATACTGCCTCTCTCCAATCAGAATCACTACCATGAAGAAGCCTGACAAGCATTGAAGATATGAAGAAAGAGACACCCTTGTTCACTGCTGGTGGGAGCTCAAATTACTACAGCCTTTATGGAAATCTGTTTGGAGGTTCTCAAAAATTTAAAAATAGAGTTTCCATGTGACTCAGCTATTTCATTCCTGGGCATATACCCAGAGAATTCCACACAATACCAGTAGATTTCTTTGTACATCTACATTTATTGCTGCTGTATTTACAATAGAAAGGAAATAGAACCAAAGTAAATTCTTATCAACAAACGAATGAATACTAAATACATCGCACAATTTAGAAGTGGAATATTACTTAGCTGTAAAGAAAGTTAAATTACAAAGTTTGAGGGGAAATTTTATGAACTTAAAAAGTATAATATTAGTGAGGTCACCAAAATACAGAAAAATGGGTATTTCCTCTTCTTATTCCACATATTAAGCTGTGATGTATGCACACATATGTGGATATAGTAAAAAGTTTTAGAAAAAGAGATCAAGAAAGTGTAATATTAGGTGATGGGGAAGGATGGAATGTAGACAAAAGGACACTTGAGTCATGGAAGAGAAGATAAAGTTTATTTTTTCTACCTTTACCTCCCTCCTGATTTTCTCTCTTTTGTTTTGGTGAATAGATTAATAAAATTATGATTAATAACAAAAATATAAAACTCTAGTCAAAGCTCCACAGCCTTAGAATGGCCACCTGAACTCTATAGTTCACTGAGATACACAGAATTTGGACTGAGGAGTGTTTGAGAGACTTCCTTAGCATGACTGTGATGTTTTTATTTGTGAATTAAGTGCAATGAAGTTATAATTAAGAAAGTAAGTAGATATGGGAATAGAGAAAATAAGAAAAGTAAACAAGGTTTTAAAAAAGCAAAGACTGATCTTGAGAAGAAATTAAGTAATAGTGTTTGGGGATGATGGGGAAAAGCAGACGTGTGTTTTCAGGTCCTCAGTGCTCACTAAACTCCTATGACATCTAGTCCTACTCCTCTGCTATTGCCTCATGTCTTTTATCAGTACTGGTGAGAATTCCCAATCAGTTCACAATTTGGGGGCATGTTTTTACAGAGAGAAAATGGAATAGATTCCAAAGCAGTTTGGAGTAAGGTGTATTGCAAATTGCAAATAGTCCTTCCTTCCTTCTTTCCTTCCTTCCTTCCTTCCTTCCTTCCTTCCTTCCTTCCTTCCTTCCTTCCTCCCTCCTTCCTTCCTTCTTTCCTTCCTTCCTCATTCTAGATTGAGTTTCTAGATAACAACTATTAGAAAGTTATAAGCTCACCAGTCTACTTAGCTATTCTCATGTGTGATGATGTCATTACATCATGCAATTTTAATGCTGTGCTTTCCCACTGTTCTAAAGAAGTGCCCACTGCCTTCTTGGAAGAACCCTTTTAGTGAACGTCTTCCACATACCATGGTAACAGTTGCTGCCTCTACAGTATGTGATCTCCTTGAATCATGCAAGTAAACACAGTATCTAGGAAGGCATAGTATTTCAAGCAAACTCCCATTCAAGAGCCAGCTGTTCATGTGGTTGTAAAAAGGATGTCATTCAGAGCTTCCTTTCTTCAGGATTTTATAGTGTGCTTTATAGATGCCACAAATATTTGCTTTTCTTTTAGAATTCAAATAGATTGCCCATGAATTGGTGCAACATTGTGTATTTCTCTTCACCTTTCTCTGATGGAAAGAGAATGCTATTTGAAATGGAAGTGAGTAAATTAAAATAAGCTTTGTGCTTTGGAAAATGAATCTACCCCATTGACTCATGGACAAGACTATCTATCAATTTCAGATTATTCTGTTCAACTGCATAGATTGTTTCCCTTTGAAGCTTTCCATCAGAATTCATCTGCATTCATTATTTTTGTTGTTGCTGTGATAAAATACAATGACGAAAGGAAACTTAGGCAGAAAGGGGCTTATTTTTTACTTACAGTTCCAGAGAGAAACAGTCTATTATTGCCTGAAAAACATGAGATAAGGCTAATAAGGCACATGACCAGAGCTGGGAGTTTGCTGGAGATTTAGTTTAGTGCTAGAATGCTTACCACCTAGGGGCCAAGGCCTAGGTTTGGTCTCTAGTACTGAATAGAGAAAGTGAGTCTGTAACTTTAAAGATATGTTGTATTTTCTTTTTTTAGCAAAGTGAGAGAAACAGAAATAGAATAATACTGGACCAAGTGACAGCAATCTGTTAATTTTCATTGACGGCTGGCAATAATGATTTCTTGTATCCCTCTGTCTCAAAAAAGCATTTTAAATTTTAATATAACTATTATAAATGTCTTAAAATACATCATTTGAACCACATGACTCAGAATAGAATGACTTTGCAGGATATACGCCAAGGGTAAATACCTAAACAGGCAAGCAAGTAAGTAATCATGAAAGTCATTAATAATTTAGAAAATCAAAACAGTCTTTCAAATCAAGCCTCTAAGACTCTTAATTTCTCATGTGAGTATAGTAATTCTGTAGCTGGCTTCCTTCACAGTATATTCACCTGGTTCCTCACCTCACCTTCAATACTGGAAAAGCCACCAGGTTAATGCTGTTCACATGAGGAGATAATGGACCTATTTAGAGTTTGAGAGTGGTAGGTTCTGAGTGTTCTAAATACAGCTCATTATTTTATTATTATAATAAATAAGATTAGAATGCAAATTAATGAATATGAGTGTCTAGATAATTGCCCTAAATATTTGTCAATAAGTTGTATTTTTAACCATTGAAATATAATTTATTTTCAAGAAACATCAATGACTTTAAGGATTATAATAGCATGAATTATTATAAATGTACAGTCATGTAGCTATCTCAACAATAGATATATAAAATATTTCTCTCACTCCTAGACATCTCTTTGGAGTTCCCCTAAGCTTGGGTTCCAATGCTTCAGGTACTGGTTATTGGAAACCATCAGCTTTCTTCTAAAAAATGTTTGCCTTTACTATAAGGAATGTAATGAATGACATCCTGTTTAATCCTGTATGCATAGTTTCTTTTACTTACCATGATTCAAAGACTTATCCATTTTGTATGCTAGTATTGCACTGTAATATTTCTAAGTAATATTTTTAAATGTATATGTTATACTTTATTTCTATTTTCCAGTTGATGGATATTTGGCTATATTAAATTTTTGCCTACTACAAATATAACAACTATGGTCACTGAGCACATGTCCTATACTCATTTTTAGAAGTGAAATTGTGGTGATGTGGTAAAATATGTCTGATATGCTAGAAATTCCAAATTATTATTGTAGTACCATTTCATGTTCATATCAACAATGTGTGAGAATTCAGACTTTCCAATCCCCCTTATAAACATTGGTTATTGTGTGACTTACTGGTTAGAACAATTTTACTGGTTATGATATGATATCCCACTTTCCATTCTCCTAGTGATATTGTACATGTCATTTGGATTTTCTTGTCATTCTTATATACAGGGTTTTTTTGTTATTGTTTTTAAGTACCTGTTGTCTGTTTATGGGGCCTCCGGTGGTTGTACCTTACTAATTTTATCAACCATATGCTGCTTGTAGAATTGAGTGAGTTAATGAGCCAGGGGCTCAAAGGACAGAGCCAGGAGCCACAGAGAACAATTCACAGTCTATAGCCCAGTGGCTTTTGAGGAAACTACAATTCAGAGATGTCACATTCCTATGTGGATAGAAGCATGAGTCTGTTTACACATTTCAAATTCAATATAGTTGCCACTCCTTGAGATGGATGATGATTCATATAACATATTCTTTACTGAAAAGGAATGCATTAGTGGTCAAGAGAATTAGATAGTTTCTGGGCATGATATCTACTGGAAAAGGTTTTTATGTTTTTTTTTTCTTTTTAAGATTATTGTGTAAGAATAAGAAGTTCTATTTACTTCGCCAGCACATATGTTAAAATTGGAATAGTACAGATTAATATGGCCCTTAGGCAAAGATGACACACAAATTGTTGGAGGATATCCTCCTGTATGTATGTTTCTCTTATTGGTTGGTGAATAAAACACTGTTTAACAAATAGAGGCAGGAAGAGAGGCAGAACTTGTAAATGAGGAGAATTCTGGGAAAGGTAGGCAGGGAAAGCCTGCCAGGAAGAGATGCCATGTAGCAGTCAAAAGAGTAACAGGTCCAGGCATTCTCCAGTAAGCCTAGACCATGTGGAAATACATAGATTAATAGTTATGAGTTGATAATTTAGAGAGTAAGCCAGTAAGAAGCCCTAGTCATCAGTCAACAGGTTTTTATTTGGGCTAGGCAGAACCAAGCTGGAAAGAAAACTCCAGCAATACAAATTCTTGAAGTGTTCCATATTTTTAGATGTCCCTTGACTGAGGATGGATTAAGAAAATGTGGCATATTTGAACAATGGGTTATTACTTAGTAGTTAAAAAGTGATATCACGAAACAGGCAAATAGATTCAACTAGAAAAAAAAAATCCGGAATGAGATAACCCAGACACATAAAGATAAATACAGTATGTACTCATTCATGAGTGAATATTGGCTGTTAAGTAAATGATAATCAGGTTATAATCCACAGACCCAGAATGATTCAGTAAAAAAGAGGGCTATAGGGGGAAGAATGGATCTTCCTGGGAAGAAGAAATAGAATAGAATCTGTGAGTGGACTGGGGTCAAGAAGGGAGGGGATGGGAAGTGGAGGGACCAGGTTGGGGGGGTGGAGAGAGAGAGAGTGCCAGGAAAGACTCTGGAATTGGGGGGGGGGGCGCATTTGGGGAATGGTGTAGAAATCTAGTGCAGAAGAAACTTCCTGGAATCTATGAGGGTGACCCTAGTGAGAACTCCTCACTAGGGGATACAGAGTCAGCACTGCCCATTTCTTGTAGCCAGGAAAGGCTTCCAGTGGTGGGACTGGTTTACATTCAGTTGAGTTGTTGGGCAAGGAAGTCCTGTGTAGATTCATAAACAACCCAAGCTGATGTTAGGACAAAGGTTTGCTCTCTGAAAACTGACAGTGGGGGCCCCATTCCCGAGAACAACATCCACACAGCTCTTTAAAGGTATAAAGGTCGAGTTGGTACATATTTCGATCCTTCACCCCTACATTCTCTTTTGCAGAAGGTGCTCTGCAGGCCATGGAAAGAAAATCATGTTAACAATCCAGTCACAAAACCCTCCACTTACAATCTTTCCTGCCTGTAAGAGGTGCTGGGGCAATAGTGGCAAAGGACTTGGAGGAGTGGCCAGCCATTATTTGGTTTAACTTGAGGTCCTCACCAGGAGAGGGAGGCTATGCCTTATACTACCTGGATGTTCAGGAACCAGAGACTGAACAGCCAAGAGACTTAGGGAGAACCAAACAATACCGAAAAACAAATCAACAGAATGATTCCTAAAGACATTCTGCTATACTCATAGATTGGTTCCTTGTCTAGTAGTCATCATACAGGTTTCCTCTGACAACAGATGGGAGTGGATACAGAGTTCAACAGGCAAACATTATGCAGAAAGTCTAAATTGGAGGTCTCCATCAGGTCACTCCTGTTGGAGAACCAAGAACCCAGGGGAAGAAGGGGAGGAAATATTAATAGATGGAATGGGGGCCACCAGGAGAACGTGTCCCACAGAATCAGAATCCAGACACATAGAAGAAATTTGTAATAATGTCCGTTTTCAAAATGGCAGGAAATTTTATGAAGAATTCTTAGAATTATGTCTTATTATTCTTTACTATCAATAGTAGCTTTTCTACCATTGGTTTAGAATAACTTTTCTAGAGCCATGTTTTGTTTGATTTTGGGTTCTGTCTTGCCCTCCTACTTTATTTCATTATCACATTTCATTAGAGATTTTATCTCTTATTTATTTTTCCTGCAATTTCCATTTGTCAACTTCAGAAATCACAGTTTCTCTAAAATACAAATTCAATTCTTCTGTGAAATTTCTACTTAGATTTATGTAAAGATTTGTAACTTTAAAAAATGAATTCTATGGTGTAACTATATTTTCTCATTTGAATGAAGGATATGAGGCAAATTTTCACTGAGGAAATCAGGTAACTAGTAAAGCTAGATAGCTATGCAGAAGACAATGGCTAAACTGACATTTATTGGCATATTGATCAAATTTATGGTCTTTCTTTTAATCAAGTCTTTTGCTAGAGTTGGCTGTTTTCTTATTATTGAATCTTCTTATGTCCCCCTAATAAACAAGAAAATATTAGCGATGGATCTAGGCTTTTAGTAGGCATCTACTTACTGTGATTGTCACTTTGGGGGAAATATAAAAACTTAGTTCTTTTGTTTATCTGTATGAATCTGATAACTGACTTATGATGATGATAGAGTCTAAACTTTATATGTAATATGGTTATGTCTACTAGAAAATAGTTATTCAAGACGTACTGTACTGAAGGTATTTACTTCATTAGGTTTTCATATAGTCTTGACATAAATAATATTATACAGATTTTAAATATTGAAAAATTGATTTAAAGCAAATAATCTTTGAATTTACCTAGCTACTAAGAGGTACCAAAAAAATAACAGCTTCTGGGAGGTGACAGATTTTACCTTGCCAGTTCCATATGGCTCTGATGCCATGAGGAGAAGCTCTGCATCAAGTCAAAAGAGACAAATTGTATCCGAGTAGATCTGTACCATCACTAAGTGGTACACTAAGGTTCAAAGGTGATTCTTGCAAAATGCTTCCTGTCTGTAGAATGATCAGTTACGATATGAAAAACAAGGGAACCACTCAATCAAACAATATTTTTCATAAAACTTTGATTAAAAAAACCCTGGTAATTCATAGTTTGAGATTCATTCAACTTTTTCAAACTGTCCCATGGTTTTAATGCTAGTAATGGAAAAAGATAGATTGGTGGAAAATGAATCTGGGCAAATTTGGTAGACTTATGCAGAGCTTTGTTTTCTGTTATAAAATCAGCATCTAAGAAAAAAGCAGTAGAAAACAAACATTAAAACACAAGCAAACTGTCCTTCATCTCAAGGGAACACTGCCCTTATAAGTGAAATATGGAATATCATTGTCATTGTAAAGATAAGGAGGAGGACTCAAACCCATCAAAAATAAATCATAGGATTGTATTCAGTTCATTCCAAAGCCTTGGTAACACTTTCTTCCATCCTTCTCCCCACCCCCACGCCCCGCCCCTGTACTCTTCCATTTATATTTTTTTCCTTTCAGATTCAGCTTAAAATTTTAATGGTACCTGTGTGTCTTAGGTGAAAATTACTTGGAAAAAGAACAGAAGACGAGGGTTTTAGTGAACAAGATTAATTTGTAAAATGTTCTCAGGTGAAAGATCAAAGTAAAAACGCTGATTAGGGATGTAGTCTCCCCGGGAGGAAGGTTTACTTCCTTCTGATTGCTGGGAGATGTTCAGAGACAAAATGCACCACAATTAGTTGCTGGAATTGATTGATGCTGGGGAACACACAGTGCTCAGTGTTTGTGAGCCAGCTGGTCACTGCTGGGGGGATGGTTCCAAGGAAGAGCAGCTGTCAGGTTCTAGCAGCTAACTCTCCAAGCACTATCAGGTGAGTGGCTGCGCGTGAGACCCTGGACCACCGACTATGCACTCTGTAAGCCAGGGTGCTTCGCTGAATGCCATTAGATGAGTGTCTTTGAATTTGTATTCATGTGTTTCTCAGGCTCAGTTATGGCCATGCAGTGATTGCCAATGACCCTGCAAAATCACCAAGAGGCAGGGATACATCAGCTACTTTCTAGAAAGATGAAGGGTAGTTTTTACCTCATCGGTGAGTTATTTGGAAGTGCATCCAGCCATGTGTTTTTTCCTATCCTTCAGTTAACACTATGAAAATGTTCCTCTGAGTGGGGCAGGGTAGCACACACCTTTCTTTAATCCCAGCTCTTAGATGGCAGAGGCAGGAGAATCTCTATGAGTTTGAGGCCAGCCTGGTCTACAGCAAGAGTTCCAGGACAGCCAGGGCTAAACAGAGGAACCCTGTCTCAAAAACAAGAAAAACCAACAATAACAAAAAAAAGTTCCCTTGCATAATTGCATAAGAAAGCCATTGAAAACTGGCTTTTTATGACTTGATTTCTCCTGTCAGGGAATTTGGCAGCACAGAGTCATCATGTATGGCTTCAATATATGTATGTGTGCATGCATGCATTCATGTATGTATGTATGCTTCATATTCCTCCAAGACCATAATGCTTAATATTCTTCTGCCTTTTCTTTTTTCTTTTCTACTCTGCATTTCTCTCTCTCTCTCTCTCTCTCTCTCTCTCTCTCTCTCTCTCTTTCTCTCTTTCATCATGGAGACAAGAATGGGGCCTTTGAAATGCTATAGCATTCTTTAGCATGAGTCATTTACACAAATCATTTAGCGAATGAAACCATTTAATAATCATCTAACAAATTTTTATATAAACAACATGATATACATTTTTATTATCTCAATCCATTTAATAAAAGGATTTTTTTTTCTAATAAGGCCATTTTGCTTGGTGAAACAAAAACAGCAGAAATTTGATGGTTGTCATTTTGATTTGCCCTTTTCTGTTTACATTGAGCCTGACATCAGAAATAATAGAGTTCAATTCCAGGCAACTGGCTGATGTCAAATGCAGTGTGTCTCTGAGGCCCTGAGTATATGAAGGGGTATCAGTATCTTGTTTGAAACAGCATGTCACTATGGGTTTTATCCTATGATTATCTAAATTAGGGCCTATGCCTAGCTGAGACAATAACAGCCACAACAACCCATAGTATAAGAATTATGGTTGAAAGAAATCCAAGGTTTTCTCTTATTTAGACTCTTGCATTCTTTTGTTTACCAGCCATGATGCTGTGAAGAACATGAGAGTAATTCATACAAAAATGGAATGCACAATTATAATTTAGGAAGAGAATAGGCATGAAAGGAAAAAGAGAACAGGCTGCTAAAGGTAAATAAAACATCTATCTAACTTTTCTATCACCGTCAGATGTTTGAAACTTCAGTAATAAAATAGATGTCATTCCTAAAGATGTAGTTTTAAACTAATAAATTAGATGATTATAAAAAAGAGTTTTCTTAAAGAAACCACAGGTAATTTATAGACATTGGAAGGCAATGAGTGTATTCTTGTGACACTAGGCACCACCTCTGAAAACCATTACATTTATCTGTGTCTTAGGCTACACTGACACTCCAATTTCAGTAGATTTCTTGACCACAAGGTGAGAATGCTTTAAAGATATAAAACATATTTGGATATTGTAGCACAGGTTTTGGAATTCAAGCATTGGAGGCATACAGGAGTTTATCATGAACGATAACTGGAATATACCAGAAAGGTAAAACTAAGTTTTATGACTATATTGTTTTTGAAAATAATGCAAAGACTATCTTAATATTTTCTCAGACCACTGATTTTGCTTCTTTCTTATAAATAAAATATGATAATATTTTGAGAAAATGATACACTGGGAAGAAGAAATTAATATAGAAATATTTAGTTTCAACATTTATACTAACTACACTGATTTGTGGAAATAAATTTAGCATCCTGTCTATCCAGAACCATTAGAACAGAATAATTTGGTTAGCTTCTTATAATCTCTAACAAGATGAGGGTTAATATTAAGTGCTGTAAGGATTTTCTTGAGTTTTTAATATTTCACAGCAAAGAAAATATCTAAAATATCATGCATGTATTTTTAGGTTATGCACATATTGCATATACCAAGCCATTTTATTGAGAGCAGAAGTCACAGATTCTAGCCTGCACTAGGGTTAAGATTATAGTCTTACCATGTAGTTGTTTGGGCGAATGTTATTAAATTTTGATTGAGATTTTAGTACTTAGTTTTTTGTTTGCTTGCCTGTTTCATTTTGGCTTAGTGTTTGGTAACAGCAATATTAGACAATGGTGTTTGTCTCCTGAAATAGCTAAGTTTGCTGGAACCTAGTCCAGGTTCCCTGTGATCATGCTTTCTGGAGATGAGGCAGCATCATCACTGTGGACATCAGTTGGTCCAGTTGCTAACTAACACTAGACTGGAGTGCATTTGTTTAATATTTCATTCCTCACTTCTTGCTATTTCTCCTGTAGTTGTTCCCTCCTATTTACGTAAAGATTTGGATAATAAATATAAAGGGGGATGGAAAAAGGACTGTAAAATACAGCACAAAGCACACATATATTTGTACACCAACATTTATGGATTATATATATATGTCACAATATCTAGGAAAAAAATCATTTCTGAGAAACTGCACTAATTATATACAAGAACACTGCCCAATACAGTAGCCTCTGTCTACATTTTGACTTAAATTTTAGTTGACGATTCCTTTTTTTAGTATCATTTTAAATATTTGTTTTCCTTAGTAGATGACAGGTATTGTACTTTAGAGCACAGAAAAGCAATACCATCATCACACACACATACAGAAAGTCTTGTCTCTAATTCGTCAAACTGTGTTTGTGGAAATTTAAAGATGAATGGGAAACTTCATGCTTTGAAGGGATGGAAGTCTGTTGTAAGAAATAACTGTTGTGGGAAAATGTTTAGAAAATATTTAAAAGAAATTATTGATGCTTATGGCTCTATCTGCAAACACTAAGGAGCTAGAGGAATTAGCTCTAAATAAGGGGAGATAGCAAAATCTTTGCTGAAACAAAAAAGCAATTCATGACCTCTGTCACTTTTCCAGGGCAGGAAACACTTGACCTCACTAGAAGAAACAAGGCAATATATTTATGTGTAAGAATGCTGTACTTTTTAGATAGTTTGTATTATGTAAAACTTTACTACAGTTGTCTTTTATTTAAATGTCTATAAAGTAAATTAATATTTTAAGTATAATCTCAACCTTCGTAGCATGATACTTTTCCCCCTGCCATAGATTTGAGCTCCAGAAAATACCTGTTTGTTGACACAATAGTGAGAAAGTAATTAAGCATAGATAAGACTGTAATTAAATTTGAAACATATAACTGACACTAGAGAGTGATGTACAATATAAAGGCAAAAATAAAGGCTTCCTGGTTATGATTTTTGACATGTGGCCAGCCTTGTACATTTTGAACTCAAATCCCTTAGACCAACATTTTACTAAGGAATCAAAATGACGTGGTGCTGATGGATCCATTGTACTTATACTGAACTCTGTGGAGGCAAATACACATCAGTCCAGAGAAGAAACTTTAAGTCTCTAAACTTTTAATCCTGTGTAATTTACATACATAAAAATATATTTCATATATTACCTAAAAGAAGTTGATTACCTAAGTGGAGTTGATAAAAGCAAGGAGAATGTGTGAGTGGTATGATTTCCATATGATAGGTAACACTACTCAGTTGCTTTTATTTTAGCTGCTCTTTGGGTCAGATTCTGAGGAAGTTCTAGGCTAGCTTCCAGCTTTCCATCATACACTAAAGATATGCTTAATGATCTCATTAATTTTGCCAAAAGCACACAGATCACTGTCAAGAATGAAATGAGTATCAGACTAGTCCTTTAAGTATTCACAGTTCTCTAAGAAACTCAACATACTTCTCTTGAACTTTCAGCTTTGTGGTTTTATAAGCCAGAGTTTGGAATGACATTGAAATGCAGCATTATGTTCTAAAAATATTCACTTGTTCCATGAAAAAACATTTCTAAGACATGAGAAATCACTTCTTATACTGCAGCAAAGAAGCAATGATACTAAATTTTAGTCGAATCAATATTTTTAACTACAGCAGACAGTATATGAAGCATAAGTCATAACAAAGGGTCCATAAAAGGCCTTTTATTTTTCTGATCTCCAAATAACCATGCATTACTGTAAGAGCTAAAATTTGTATCAATGTTTATTAATTTCTGACTCCTGATAATCCTCTGGGTTGCCCTGGACTTCCCTGATGCTAATAAGTACTGTGAAACACTTAAAAGTGGCTCCAAACTTCACACTAAGTGCTTTTTTGGTGGAGTGCATTGCAGGTCCTTAACGGATGGTTTGTTTAGAGTAGTAACTATTTACTCTCATACTGAATTGAAATTGTAGCTCTCACAGTGTGAAACCCGTGCTATTCTTTTGTTTAGTAGTTGTAGAAAATTTTACTAAACTTTTATAAAGTAATGAATGTTTTCACATTTGCATGACACAATGCCTTTTAAAATGTAGACTTCGATATACATTTATGCTTTACAATGAAAGAGAAATGACAATTCAGTTTTCATGGAGTACTTCCAAGCTTTGCTCCAAGGCCCAGTAATTATTATACATAACAAACAGAGGGAGCTCTGGCAGGGCCAGTTTGGCTTAACAATAGATTGATTGATGGCGGACCACTGCAAATGAAGAGTAGAAGTAGCTCATTCCCAAACAGTTTTTACTTCCAATTGCCTGGATGATCTGTAAACATTAATAGTTCCCTATCACCTTGCTGTGATAAAATGCCTGACTAAAGGAACATAAGGAATGTTTAATTTTAACTAGTTGTCTGACGTGTAGCCCATCATGTTGGGAAAGTCTTGGCAACTGGACCTGAGACAACTGGTCCCATGATATCTATAAGCAGGAATCACAGAGATGACTGCTGGAGCTCAACTTGCTCTCTCTCCCCCTCTCATTTTAATGCAGTCTAGGATCCAAGGTCATCTTTCCATTTAAATCAACATAAGCTAGATAATCACTCTCTGTCAAACTCAAATATCTATCTTAGACGATTTTAGAACCTGTCAACTTGGACAATATTAATTCTCATAAGCACACAATATTCTCTGTAGGGGATGCTGTAGCCACACCTGTGAGGGTGTGGTCGGGGTGACATAGGGTGAGGGATGCTCATGTGGCAGCCCTGCTTTCACTTTCATCTTTGGCTTACTGTACGGACTGCTGCCCCGCCAGCTGGTTAGGTCGCTCTGTAAGTAAGGCTTCCCCTATTAAATTCCCTTGTGTTTTTACCTGGCTCCATATTGATAATTTCCCACATTAATTGTCTCCCTAAAAAGACTGTTATTTTTTTGTTCCATTGGTATATTGCACATAATACTGTGTTATGTAAGATTGTATGTATATTCATTCATTTGACATGGTACATGAGTTAAATAAGACATTTTCATACAAGTATACAATGTACATTAAGCATACCCATCATAATTTTTAACCTATTCTTTCTGTTCTTCCCGTCTCATGAGTCCTTTTTGCCACAGTTTTGTTATCTGTATACATTTTTATAAGATCTGAACCACATCTATATAAAATAAGCACCATAATTGAGAGAAAAAATCTGAGATTTGTTTTTCAGAGACTGACTTACTTAATATGGTGATCTCCAGTTTTATCTATTTCCTTCCAAATGACACAACTTTGTTCTTTGTGGATGCAAAAAAAACAAAAACAAAAACAAAAACAAAACAAAACAAAACAGAAAACCATTCCATTATTTGTATCTTTATCTATTCCCCTGTTGATTGTCACATCTTATAGGTCTTATGCAGATGACAGTATTTCATATTTTTATGGTTCCTGCTATTCTTTGCATTTTAAAGTTACACTTCTAAGTACAGGCTTCATTTTTCAAATCTGCAGCCTCTGTGAGGAATGGAGGGCTGTTGTTTCCAATGCACTTGCCTAGCATTTATATCACTCCCCATGACATCTTGTAGAACTCAAGTAGTTTAATCTCCTTTGCTTTCTACCCAAAAGAAATAAAGTCGTAAGTTTAATGCTTAACATTCCTTTGCTTGCCTTTTGACTTTGCTATATATCTTTCTGGCGTGTCAAACTAACATACTGTTTAACTTTTCTGAGATATACATAGGAATTTCATTGCAAGCAATCATCTACTATTTGCTTTTAATTTTTATTGCATTGTATGGTGGTTTAATGATAATGTCCTCCATAAATTTAGATGTTTGAATACATGGTTTCCAGTTGGTGTCACTGTTGGGTATGTTTAGGAGGTGAGGTCTTGCTGGAGGAAACACTAAACTAGTGGTGACCTGTGAGGTTTAAAAGCCTCCTGCCATTCCCATTGTACTCTCTCTACTTGCTGCTTGTGGCTCAAGAAATTAGCCCTAAGTATTCCACTCCAGTCTGCTACTTATTGCCATGCTTCCTGTCCATGACAGACTTGCATCAACCTGGAATAGTAAGCCCAAACCAACAATTCCTTCTATAAATTTCCTTGAGCATGGTCTTATTGCAGCAATAGAAAAGGAACTAACACACACCTTATGCTTGTGAAATTCATCTTACTGCTGTCTGAGGAGACAATGCTTCATTTGTTCTTATTGGGTAGTGTCAATACATTATGCAAGTATGACAACTGAATAATTCTGCTATTGGATATTTGAAAATCTCCACAATTATTGAATCTTATCGTGAACGTTGTGTTGAAATGAGCACATGCTAGAGTTCTTTGGGCAAAATAAATACTGAGTTGTGGAACTGCAGGCTCAGTGTTGTTAGAGAATGTCAATTACTTTTCTCAAATTCCCAAATGCAGAGTATTCTCATAATTTTCAATAATTTCCTTATACTGCATATCACTTGTACTTGATACTACCAGTCTTTGCTGTTGGCTGACTGTCTTAGTTACTGTTCTGCTGCTAAAATAAGACACCATGATCAAGGCAACTTGCAGAAGACAGAGTTCACTTGGGGCTTATAATTTTAGAGGGTTTGAGGTTAGAATCTGTCATCATCGTAGAAGACATGACAATTAGGCACACAGTCACGGTGTTGGAGCAGTAATGGAAAACTCACATTTTGAAACTCAGTCTGTGAGGCCAAGAGGTAACTGGGAATGGTGTGGCATAGGCTTTGGACAACTGGGGATCCAGCATTCAAATGTGTGAACCAATGGAGGAGTTCATTCAAACCACCACACTGATAAAATTGATGGGGTACATTATTGTGGGTTTTGTTGCCTTTTTCTTGGGTTGTACACCCTCTTAAAAGACCTACAAGATTACTTAATATACTCTGGATCTGCCTCTGGTTTGAAGCTTGCATTTTTTTTCTTTTTTTTTTTTTTGTTGTTGTTGTTTTTTTTTTCGAGACAGGGTTTCAATGAATAGCTTTGGAGCCTATCCTGGCACTCGCTATGGAGAACAGGCTGGCCTCGAACTCACAGAGATCTGCCTGCCTCTGCCTCCCCAGTGTTGGGATTAAAGGCGTGCCCCACCAACGCCCGGCGAAGCTTGCATTTTCATATCTCTATGTTATCATATGGTAATTTAAATTCGTTAATCATTTCCTTTGTATTTTACTTTTTGCCTCTTTGAGACAATGGTGTCATATCTAACAAGATAACAGTGAGTTTCTATGTTATCAATACAAAGGTTTTATAGCTTTTGTTTTCACCTGCTGGTGATATAATTAGTTTTTGTATGTGACATGAGAAAAATAATTTCATTTATGTTTAATAAAAATAAGCATAATCCTAGTATTTTATTAGAAGCTGTATCTTTCATCCACTCACAATAAGACCAGTTCTGTCATAAATCAGATTTCCAAATGTGTATGTGGCTTTAGGATGAAAGAGTGGGTCTGTCTATGCTTTTTAATCACCTTCTACCTGAATCAGTGTCAGGTTGCCTTGCTCAGTGACAAATGCTTTTTAATACCTCCTAGTAGTTTGTGGTAACTAATCAGTGTGATTTTTTTTAATCTTCAAGCTCTTATTTCCCTTGAGACTATCTTTCACTCTAAATTCTAGGTTATCCTGTTACTACATAGTCCAGGATAGTGTCATTTTTTTTTTTTTCAAATCTTTCTCTTTCAACCACCTGAGTGCTAAGAGCTGTCATAGCAAGATATTTGAAATCTTTGAGGCTACACACACAAACACACAAATATATATACTCTTTTGTAATGTTGACTGACATTCATTTCAGACTACTGCCATTATGGGAAGAACCATTAATTATTATTTTCAAACTTTTGAATTCATACAACATTTTGTCTACAGTTATTTTATTTTGGAAGTATTTTTAATAGAATTGCATGCATGAAGATTCAGATATCTACAAGGTTGACCCCAGCTAACAATCTAGACAATAGTGGAGAGGATATCTTAAATGCCCTTCTCAAATAATGAGATTGATGACTACCTTATATGCCATCCTAGAGCCTTCATCTAGTAGCTGATGGAAGCAGAAGCAGACACCCACAGCTAAACACTGAGCTGAACTCTTGGAATCCAGTTGCAGAGTGGGAGTTGTTATGTTTTTATTTAAAAAGAGGAAAAGAGAAAGCTGCAAGATGAGACATGTTAACTAGTTTATTATATGGCCTGGCAGAGTAGGGAGACTGAGAGAGAAGAGGAACAAAGGTAATGGCTGACCGCCATAGCCAGTGGCCATAAAGAGGCAGAGAGAGCACATAGGTGAGAGAGAGCCAAGAAGAAACAGAGAGAGAGTAGAGAAGTGGCGTAAAGAGAAGAAACAGAGAGAAAGAGTAAAGCAGGAAAGTTGGAGCTTTTTAAGGGAAGACAAGGCATGCGCACTGAGGTTCCATGCATGACCAGAGTCCTCATACATGGCACGTTTTCTTGTGTGTGCCCTGACTGTTGTCAGGGGGTAGGGTCTGTCTCTTAAGGAGGTAGAGCCGATCAGCGTCAAAGCCTGAACCTTTCAGGAGTGATGAGTAATGAGGTCAAGACCAGGATGGAAAGACCCACAGAAAGAGCTGACCTGAACAAGGGGGAGCTCATGGACCCCAGACTGATAGCTGGGAAACCAGCATAGAACCCCATCTTCTCAGGGGATTACCTAATTGAATAATCCTCATCACCCAAGGTTTCCATAGAGAAACAAAAATTTGGGCTATATCTACAACTCATTGAATCATAAACACAAGATGGAGCCAAACAATGTGTTTATTACCTGACTCTTTGGGAGGTTCAGACACTACTGCTTCTAGGAATCACTGCATTGGAAGTACACAAAAATAAAAAGCAAGCTGGGCGTTGGTGGCGCATGCCTTTAATTCCAGTACTTGGGAGGCAGAGACAGGTGGATCTCTGTGAGTTCGAGGCCAGCCTAGTCTACAAGAGCTAGTTCCAGGACAGCCTCCAAAGCCACAGAGAAAACCCTGTCTCGAAAAACCAAAAAAAAAAAAAAAAAAAAAAAAGAATAAAAAGCAACAATGGGAAACGATCTCTTTGAGGACATCGAAGTTAGCCACTACTTTGAGTTGATGATTTGTTCCTATTTTTTCATAGGAGACAGTGTAAAACAAACTAAGTTAGAAAAATTTAGGAAGTGGTGTCTATAAAGAAATGATGGGCATTAGTCATAGGGTACCTGGCCCACAGAGGAGATGAAAGTTTTTCTAAATGCATAGAACATAGAACAGGACAGAGTATGTTGGTTTACATAACTAAGAATACTTTGGTAGTTTCCAGACAAGTCAACTGTCAGGGGATCCAAACCTCTGCTGTATTTCCAGGAGCCTGAATCTCCCATTGTCTTTCAGAAGTCCAGCTAATTACTGCCAGATGGCTTGACCTCAGTGGAGAATGTCTCTTAGTTTACATAACAATAGACCTAGGCCCTGGGTGTGCCCACACCTGTTCTGAGATCCTTATTTACCTGCCTCCTTAGGCACTGTAGGTGTGACACTAGGGTTAAAAGAATTTTTTGATATATTTGTACATGATAGTAGATGCCTTCTGCGGTCACCTCCACTGTGGGAAAGCTATTTAAGAGGATGCTTAAATAAACTGGAGACTCCACTTTCCAGGATAGACTGAGAGCCCTCCTGAAATGACAAGATGTCTGTGTCTTGTCTTTATCGCCGTTGGGTAGCTAGGAGTTTTTTGGTCCAGAATCCCTCCCCCAGTCTCCCTCCCCCGATATCCCGACTCAGGGATGGATCTGGGGCCATTCAGCTGGCTCCAATCTCAGCCCAAAGAACTTCAGTCAGGAATAGATAGCCTCTGTAGCATGGGACTGATACAAGCCGAGCCCTTCCAGTCAACAAGATTTTAGGTATAGGCTGGGCTTATCATCCAAAAAAGCATTTTCCAGCATTAATGGTTCAGGAGCAGATTGACATCATTAGGATGAAATAATGGAACTTGTAGGATATTATTTTGAGTATATAAAAGTGTGTTACTGAATGGACCAGTTCCCCGTTTTGGCAGCCATAACAGCCTAACATGTGCTTGCCTGACCTTTCCTGGGTCACTAGGAGGTCAGATGCCTGCCTCGTGGCAAGGAACCAATCAGAAGTTAGCTGGTGGTGCTATGCTTTATGGCTCTGGGTGTGCTTTACGGACAAGTGCATAATGACTCGCAGAGCATAGCAACCACCCTGGGAGGGCCTATGGGCCATAACAACCAGTTGACCAATCAACACAAGGCAAACCCTCTAAGCCTGGAGGCACACCAATCCTGAGCCTGTGCGTACCCCTAGACACTCCCCTTACGCTGCCCTATAAGATCTCCATTCAGCCCCTTCGAACTGTCTTTTGTAGCCATCCACCTTTGCGGATGGATGAAAGACCCAAGCTAACATGGGGTTAGCTCGTTAAACAACAATAAAGCCTCATGCAGTTTGCATCAAGCTTTCGCCTCTGCCTGGTGATTGGGGTAGCCACGGTCCTTGGCTATAAGATCCTGGAAGCCTGAGCTTTCCGAAGGTCTTACAGAACCAGTCAGAAGTTAGCTAGCAGGGGTGTGATTTACGGCTCTGGGTGTGCTTTACAGACAAGTACACAGCAGAGACATACAGAACATAGCAACTGCTCTGGGTGGTCCTATAGGCCATAACAACCAGTTGACCAGTCAACACAGGGCAGGTCCTCCAAGCCTGGAGGTACACCAATCCTGAGACTGTGCATACCCCTAGACACTCCCCTTACACTGCCCCATAAGATCTCTGTCCCTGGGTTTCTTGGGGTCTTTCCCCAGCCATCTGCCATCGTGGAAGGATGAAAGGCCCAAGCTAATGGGGTTAGCTCGTTAAACAACTGCAATAAAAGACTCATTGCTTTTGCATCGAAATGGGCCTCTTGGTGATTTGGGGGTTCAGAATTTGGACACAACAGTTATATTTATGTTGCATTTGTTTAACCATATAAGGATGTGTGTTTAATTATGTAAGGATGTGAGCATTTGCTTTACCTTGCCTGACCGAGGTACCTGCCTGGTCTAATAAAGAGTTGAATAGTTAATAGCTGGGTAAAAAAGGAATAGGTGGGGCTGGGAGGCAGACAGAATAAATAGGAGGAGAAATCTAGGAAAGAGGAGTGAGATGAGAAAGAGGGAAATGCCTAGGGCAAGAAGCCAGGCAGCTACCAGCCAGCCAGACATGAGAAGCAGTGAGAGTAAGATATATAAAAGGGGGGGGGGGAGCAAAAAGCCCTGAGGCAAAAAACTAGATACTAGTTAATTTAAGCTAAAAGAGCTAGCCAGAAAGGAGCCTAAACTAGGCTGAGCATTTGTAACTCATCATTTGGGTGCTGGTTGGTGGCCCAAAAGAAAAAGCCTGGTACATTTAGTGCCCAAAGTGGAACACCCAAATGTTGTTTTACCTCCCTAACAGTGGCTGTGCTTTAAACTACTAGTGGCTGCTAAGGCCATAGCCTGGGGGGAATTCTGTTCCTTAGACAACGGCTCTATGGCTGCCACTAAAGGTGGTTTTAACTAAATCTCTATGGTTTTAATAAAACTCCATGCTAGAGTACAACCTGTGAGCTTAGAAAGTTAAAATAGCAGTTGGCTAACTTTCTTTGTTGGCATCCCAGAAACAACTTCCTTTCACACCACCCTAACTAAAAAAAACCCAAAAACAAAAAAACAAAAAAACAAAAAAACATACTGACCTCTTTCCTGCTACTTCCTGTCAACCAGTTGGTTGCAAACCCTGTCTCTCTGAGCCTTGGTTAATTCTATGTAATTAACTGAAATGCAGCATATCTTTACATAGTTAACAAATGCAGCATGAACGAATGTAAGACATGTTTGCCTGGTTAAACAAATATTCCACAACAGGAACTCTCGAGGTCTGAGAATTGTTAAATCACATATTAGTTCCACACCCACCTTCCTTTCTTCCTGAGTCTCCAGGATGGCCCCAACTCACTATGAATCCACCAGTGACCTTAACTCTGCTTCTCCCTGGGCTGTGGTCACAGGCCTGATCCCCCACCCCTGGATACAAGGTTCTGCAGACTGAACTCAGGAATTTGTGTGCACTGAGCATACACTCTCCCAACCTACAAAGCCAAGTATGTTCTGAGCTTGCTATCTTTAAACATGTGATTTACTGCTCTTATGGCCTAGTCATTAAGAAACATTTCACTGTGTTCCAAACCATGTGGATTGGAACTGAGTTGCCTCGGACTATTCTTGTCTTGATTCAATTATGAGAACATCAGAGTTGCTTTTAAAAGACAAATCACAAACAAGCCACCAAGGAGTGCTTTGTGTGTGTCCTCAGTCATGGGATGCTTGGCAGCCCAGAACAAACTCATTCTTGCTGGAGGCAAATCAGTTCCCATTTGCCCTGGCCTCTCTGTTGCTGGCTACATTCTATGAGCTCAAGAAGTCAGGAAAATGTGATCCTGTGTTCATGAATAATGCTTTGGCTTCAAGACATGGATTCTGCTACTTTAAATTGACACCCTGTATTTGTGGTAAGGCAAAAATTCCAGAAATACTGTGAGTCACTCAGCAGGCTGCTGGATTCTTATGCTTATCACTATCGCCTACTAAAGAGAGAAACAGAAAGAATTGTATTACAGAGGCTTTAGGATTTTTCTTGTGCATATTTGAGATGTTTCATATGTCAGAATCAAATCTAGTCTGAAAAGTGTACTCATATTTATTTCATCAATAATTTGTCTATCTGAAGTTCCATTTTCCATGAAGTTATACATTTTACTGTTCATGTATTTGTGTGTGTGTGTGTGTGTGTGTGTGTGTGTGTGTGTGTGTGTGTGTGTGTGCATTGCTGGGGGTACACATGTGGAAGTTGGAGGACGTCTTCCAGGTGTCAGTTCCCATCATCCACCATGGAACTTCTGAGGACTGAACACAAGTCATCAGGCTTGGAGGCTTACCCAATGGGCCATCTTGCTCAACCTGAATAGATTAGTAGTAATATTATTTTATTGTCATTATTATTAATAATATTTAAATACCTCATTGCATGACTTCCTTCCTGCTTTCTTGAGTTGTGAAATCCTGGTGAACAAACATTCCTGTGTTTTCAAGCTCATGCTGATAGAACTAACTTCACCTTCTTATATCATGCAACCCTCAGGTGCCAGCAAATGTGGGATGCTCTTTCTCTCTCATTTTAGGTTCTCAAAGCAAAGGTGCCATGGTAGTGCCTAACTCCCATGGTGGTTCCCAAACCACTGCTCTTCTTATTTACTTTCAAAAATTGTGTTAAATTTAATTATTTATTTGAATGACACATGGTTACACTTTTAAGTTGTAAGAAGCTTTACAAAACCATTACCAAAATACCAAGTTGTCTTCCACACACCAGGCACTGCTCCACACCTTGGTGATAATACTGCAAGTTTTTAGTTCTTTTATAGAATCTGCTATTGACTCATTTGCTAAATAAAATATATAGAAACTTTTTTCTTCTCAGTTTTGCCTATCAGCTATTAATTGAGGACAATGGGGCCATTGTTGTAATTTTAAAAACGCCTTGAAGAGACGTCATGCCATACAACAGGACTCACACTGGAGTTTTATTGGAAGAGGAGAGAGAAGGGTCAGAAAAAGGGGCAGAGACAGGTGCCTGGGGACAAGAGCAGTGAACAAGAGGGAGGAGAGAGGGAGGGAGTATAGGAGGGAGGGAGGGAGGGAAGGAAGGATAGAGAGAGAGAGTAGGTGGGTAAGGCCCTTTTAAAAAGGAGCACAGTAAAGGTGCACAGGTGCTGCTCTTAGTGGCTGCAGTTGAGGGTCCATCCTGTCAGAACCCCAAGGGTAGGTCAGTACAAATGCCTGAATACTAACAGACATTTCTTTATTATGGTGGTTTATCCCCCACACTCCTCTAAATTTGTGTGTAGTTAATTAATCTTCAGATGTAAGTATGCTCATGTGATTGTGTTCACAGCTGAGGCAAAATGCTATATTTTTATTTCTTGCCTTGATATTTTTCTTCTGTAATATTTCTTTCTCCCGAGGCTATTCTCCATTGATCTCCCTTTAGATTTTTATGTACCTGTCTGTATTTTATCCCCACACACCTTGTCTTCAAGCATCTTTGTTATATGGTCCTATCTGATCCACTGTCTCCAGGGATAACATGAGGCTTAACACTTTATCATACACAGAAGGTCAAGCTGCTCCATCATGGTGGCAGCGCCCTTACCACCTAGTTCCTGGAAAAGCTGCTTCATTCTGCCACATGAGAATTCTATCTCCTGTGTTACAGATCACATCTCTTCAGCAGGCCAGTAACATACATATTTAGCCCCCTCTTCTCTCTGCCCATCTCTCTTCCCTCCCCCTTTCTCTCTATCATTTCTTTTGCCAGGACTTTGGTCCATTCTTCATGCTGCCTTGCTTTAGAATTGCAACAGAGTGAGTAGGTTCCAATATATGTCTCATGCCACTTCAACACATGGCACCAGGATGTTTCCCAAAGTACATTTGGGTAATGTGACACCTTTGAATACAATCTTGAAGATGTTCTGCAATATGTGTATAGCCAAAGTTTTCCTCTGTAGCAAACTGCATGAAGCCAACGGAGGGTATATTCTCTTCTTGCCTCACTATCTATTTCATTGCCAGTCTACTATGAAAACTCACATTTTAGTTGTAGGTAGTGAAATGCAGTGAATTTTTATTCAAGCTGTTTTGATATCACATGTGTGGTATGCTTTTTGAAACTTAATTCTTAGAAATTTAACTACATGCTTTTCCTCAAGCGTGCACAAGTTTGTGTTCTTGCCTTTTGACTTTGATGTGGAATACTTCCTGCTCTGTGACCTGTCAGATAACAGCTGGTCAATACATCTGGGAGATATATCCATGTTCTACTCTTTCTCTAAACTTAATGCACATCTGTTAAGGTACCCAGTCGTTTTCCTGGCTTTATTAATGCCAGGTTTGTATTATTGACAAGCTGATATGCCCTCTAGACTGAGATTCACTTAGAACACTTTGGTGACTGAACTGAGAATGTCACTCATTTTTTAGAGTGTTTGCTCACCCAGACAAAAGTCTAGGTTTGACTCCAAGCACTATATGCATAGTGGCACATGCCCATAATCCCAGGACTTCAGAAGTGAAGGCAGAAGGATCAGAAATTAAAGGTAAATCCTTGGCTTCACAAAAGTTCAAATACATCTTGGGATATACAAAACTCACAGGTTTTTATTCATTTTTCTTTTATTGAAAATAGATTATTTTGTCATACAATATATCATGATTACAATTTTCCTCTCTCTACTCCACCCAGTTCCTCCCCAACTCCTCTCCCCTATCCCCCAGATCCACTCCCTTTCTGTCTCTCCTCAGAAAAGAACAGCCTTCTAAGAGATAACAACCCAACATGACAAAATAAAATATAAGATGAAGCAAAAGCTGTCCTATTCAAGTGGCCATACAACAGGAGGAGAGTCACAAGAGTCAGGCTGGAGTCCCATAAAAGCCCTAAGTTACCGGCTATAATATGAACACACAGGGTCTGATGCTTGCTCTTCCCTGTGCTTGCTGCTTTAGTCTCTGGGAGCTCATATGTGCCTTGCTCAGTTGGTTCAGAGGGCCTTGTTCTCTTGGTGTCCACCATCCCTTCTGGCGCTTACACTCTTTCTGCCTTCCCTTCCATCGGATTCCCTGAGCTCTGAGGGGAGGGATTTGATGGACACCGCCCATTTAGACTCTCTCTGAATAATGTCTGGCTGTGGGTCTCTGCATTTCTTCTCTTCTGCTGCTGGAAAAAGCCTCTCTGATGATGACAAGATAAGGCACTGATCTATAAGTATAGCAGAATATCATTAGGAATAATTTTACTAATTATTTTTTTACACCAGTGCCTTTTGATTTTTCTTCTATACCTGAGGTCTTTGGACTATCTAGTCTCTGGTTCTTGGCTTCTGAAGAAGTGTTATGTATGAGTTTCTTCTTATGGAGTGGGCCTTGGGTCAAATCAGACACTAGTTGCTACTCCCACAATTTCTGTGCCGCCATTGCTCTAGCATATTTTATAAGCAAGGCAGATTTTAGGTCAAAGGTTTTGCTTTTGGGTGAATATTAAAAAAAAATGAATGTTTCTTTAAGTGTTTTTTTTTCTGATTTGAGTTTCCTCTATTGACAATTATCTGACAAAATCTGTACCCCATTTTAAAATTGTATCTGGTTGTTGTTTTTTTTCCCATGTAGCTTTTTGAGTTCTTTACATATTTTGCATATTAGTCCTCTATCAGGCAACGTTTCCAATGCTGTAGGCTGCTGCTTTGTCACAATAATGGTGTCCCTTGCTGTACAGAAGCTTTTCAATTTCATGAGGTACAATTTATTTATTGCTGATCATAGTACCTGAAGTATTGATATTCTGTTCAGAAAGTTGTCTCCTGTGCCAATGTGTTCAATGTTATGCCCCACCTTCTCTTCTATCAGGTTCAATGTGTCTGGTTTTTGTTGATGTCATTGATCCACATGGACTTGAGTTTTGTGCAGGGTGATAAATATGGATCTGTTTGCATTATTCTTCATGCAGACATCCAGTTTGACTAACATCATTTGTTGAAGATGCTCTCCTTTTTTAGTGTGTAATATGGTTTCTTTATGAAAAAATTCAGGTGGCCATAGTTATGAGGATTTTCGTCTGGGGCTTTGATTCAATTTTGCTCATCAACATGTCTGTTTTTGTGCCTATACCTTGCAAATTTTATTACTATATCTCTGGAATACAACTTGAAAGTTGGAACAGTGAATTCTTTTATTGTTCTGAATTGTTTTAGCTATTCTGGTTTTTTTGTTTGTTTTTCCATAGTAAGCTGACAATTGTACTTTCAAGGATTGTATTGGAATTTTCATGGGTATTGCATTGAATCTTTATGTGATTTGGGTATCAGGGTATCTGTGACCTTATAAAATGAATTGGGCAATGTTCCTTTTGTATCTCTTTTGTGGAATAATTTGAGGAGAATAGGCATTGACTCTTGTTTGAGGTCTGGTAGAATTCTACACTAAAACCACCTTTCCCTGGGTTTTTATTTGTTGAGAGTCTTTTAATGACTTCTTCTATTTCATTAGGGGTTATAGGTCTGTTTAAGTTGTTTATCTCATTTCCATTTAGCTTTGGTAAGTATATCTAACGATAAAATTATTCATTTCCTTTAGATTTTCACAAGTGGTGGAGTACACGCTTTTAAAGGTCTTTGTGATTCTTTGGATTCTGTCAGTTTCTGTTGTTATGTCCTTTTATTTGTGACTTTTTAATTTGGATATTCTTTCACTGCCTTTTTGTTAGTTTGGATAAGGGTTTGTCCATCTTGTTGATTTTATTAAAGAACCAACTCTTTGCTACATTGAGTCATTGGATTGTTCCCTTTGTTTCTATTTTATTCATTCCAGCCCTTAGTTTATGACTTCTTACTTTCCACTGGGAATGTTAAGTCACAGAGGGGAGGGAGATTACAGCAGGTTCCCCCCTACAGAACTGGGGATGGTGTAGGGATTAGATCTCAGGAGCAGAAGGAGTGAGTCTGCCTTCAGCCTACTTCTTGCACTGGGAGGAGCAGTCCCTGGGTTAGCAAAGAGTGGCTGCTGGGGTTGGCATCTGCTACAAAGCAATTAGTGGGGGGAGGAAGATTAGAAGGGGAGAATCTGTGGTAACCCCAGGAGATGGGAGCTGGGAGGCAGGGAAGGCTGCTAGAGGTGTCTGCTGCAGAGCTGGGGATGGGACAATGGGATTGGATCTGGGGGAGCAGTGGGAAGGTCTTCAGGCAGCCTGCCTGGTGTCCAGCAGAGGTGGCCTGTGGGTTAGCAGGGGGAGCCTGCTGGGTTTGGGTGGGATAAAGCCAGTGAGTTGTGAGAGGGGTGTTAAGAAGGGATGGACTGTGGAATCCACAGGAGATGTGGAAAGGAGGGAAAGAAGAATGCACCTGTTGCTCTGTTGCAATGATGGGGGTGAGACTGGGGGACTGAATTTCGGGGCAGCAAGAGAGCTGTGGGTCCTCACAGAACTTTATTTTTGTGATCATTTAATGCTTAGTATAAAATGAACATTAAGTATTTGTTGGTAAAAGGTACAAAATAAAATCAGAATATATAGATTTAAAATTAGCTTCAGATGCCAGAAGCAGTGGCTAATGGTGGCAACCACAGACTATGAAACCCAAATATAAACAGGTTCTCCTCAGCTCCACATTAATGTGAGAGTTTAGATAGGTTATGGCATCCAAGTGCAGCTTAGCTTCCTAATAGCTAAAATAAGGGTATTTTATGCATTTGCAGACCATTGCAAATTAAAAATCCTATCTCTTTCATAGAGCTTGGAATACTTTATGATGGAGTAAAATTCCTTAAAGTTATTCTTAGAATTATTTAGATGATTATTGATTTTAAGTTACTTTTCATTAAAGAAAATCTAATACTGAAGATATTTTAAATTCCATCATATATAACAATGAACAAATATTAGATTTTAGAAAAACATTTATTTTGATTCAGTAAGAGTCTTTCTCATGATATCTCTTACAGAAGTTAAGAAAATGGGAATATGAAATTCTCCATACCACTAAAACAGGAGAAATTCTGAATCAGTAGTGAGTTTCCTTGTGTGCAGTGCACACATATACTGTATACATAGCTCCTTTTTATTATTATCACTGTTATTTTATGTTTTTAATTTCATTACCACCTAATATATAAAAAACAGTGTAAGAACTCAACTTTATACTACATAGAGTCCCCACTGGAGATGGCGGAAGCTGACCACCCTCTCAACTGAGAGCTTAGACAAAATATTTAAGTTTCAGAAGACAAGAAGGTGTCAAAATACAGAGTAAATCTGAGAGGTGATTGAAATCAGGTAGAGCTGAGGTAGGTATTGCATGGGAAATTCTCTTCTGGTCTTGCCCAGCTGGTAGGCTGATTTTAATAGTGAGTTTTTAAAGGGCTCCACAATCTAACTGTTAGAAAGCTTTATTAGTTGCTTTTCTTGTAGACAGAATACCAGCAGAAGCAATTTAAGGCAAGAATTGTTTTATCTTTTTTATGGTTTCAATAGTACCACGTCCTGCTGGAGAGGATATGACAGAGTTAATGGAAAATGGAACCGGAGGTTGGGGTTCCTTATGTCGAGGGTCCAGGAAGCACAAAGCTCAGGTCAGAACCAAAACCAGTGTTTTTAAGCCCTCTCCTCGACGACATCACCCCTGCAAACATGGCTACATTCCGGGGCACCACGACTTTCCCGAACAGCGCCACCGTGTGTTCAAATACATGACCTTCCAAGGCCCTTTCAGACGCCACCAAAACAGCAACCCATTCAAAGGGGAAATAGTTAACCAAAAGACTTTTCTTACCTATTTAATGCACATATGACTTTGCTGCAGTGTATTTTCATGGCTGTTCAACTAAAAATAAACTGCAGGATGGAGATTGCAGCTTTTATTTTTATGTTTTCCTCTCAGTATAAGCTGTATGTGTAGTCTGAAATGCGTCACTTTAATTCTGCCATCTGGTGGCTGAAAATATTGATGCTCTTGCAGTCTGTGAAGCTATGTTAATTCGACATATTCATGTATTAATTTACATCACCACCCAAGATTAATGTGCCATATATGAAATTGGCACACATTTCAGAACTGTGGATTACGTGTAGAAAATGGAATTTGTATATCCGTTCTGGATTTTTTATGCAAAAAATCTACGATGACTCATTTTACTATTTGCACATGAATATGCTTTGTTATGTTTAGTCCTATAAATAGTATTTTGTGAGGAGATAATGTTCCTAATTCCCTTTTTGGCATACTCTAAAGATGCTTTTCTCTATATTCAACTCAGTATGTTGTCAAAATGTCATCTAATTAAGGAGTCAGTTTTCATATAGATTACTAATTTTGCCTAGGCCAGTAACAGAAAATACAAAATAAAATATGAAATAAATATGAATAAATTATACGAAATGAAATAAAAGACTGGACCTAGGGTCACCAGCCTGTAGTCCCACTGACTTGGGTGGCAGAGGCAGAAGGACTTGAAGTTTCGTAATCTGGTTTGACTGCAGTTAGTTCAAGACCTGTCTGAGTAGCATAGTGAGACTCTCTCCAGATTAATTAATTGATTAACAAGCAAAGAGAGCACAGGGATGGTGGGATGTAGGTCAATGATAGATAGGGGTGTAGGTTCATCCAAGTACCAAGGTGAAATGTGACTAGCTATGACTTTATCTTTGATGGCCAACAGAATAGCTTATTGGAGGACCTGTGAGTTTCACCCTTAGTACTGCGTACTCGCTTGCGCGCCCGCGCACACACATACACACGGGGGCGGGGGGGGGGAGGAGAGGCAGAAACCTTTGTTGTTGTTTTTAATCTTTATCCTTCCATTTTGAAATCTGTAGTTTATTGAATTATGCAAAGTATGTACACATATGTAGCAGGTATACATGTTGTAGGAACATGAGAGACTAAAGCTTATAGGCACACCTACATAGAACATGTTCTTTTTCAACTCAGTTTTCAACCTAACAGTTTACCATGTTGTTCTTGAAGCATTTTTCTGTTTGAGGTTCCCAGATCATCTCAGTGGCTCCCAAGAGGGCTTCTCAAGTCACAAGGGGCCTCTTCTCAGCATGGGCCCATCTGCCTGGCTTGTTTCTCTGCTGAGACTCTGTTGCCTACACAAGAGGAAGGGCTCAGCCTGAATAGAAATGTTTTTCAATACTGACTGAAGTTTTGGTATTGGTTTTGAAGTTTATGGATTGTTTTCTTTATTACAGGGATTTAACACACTATTTAAAATTTCAGGATGGTTTTATTGGATGAACAGACATCACTCTGTGATTATTATCTCAGAAGATTTTTCTAGAGTGGAATGGTCTTCCTGCCCTGGAACCTTTGGCTACTCATTCATTGTCTTTCTCACTAAAGATTCTAAAAGTTCATATAGATAACCATTTTTTTAAGATATAGATAACCATTTTTTATCAGTATTTATCTGATTCAATTTGCTCTTCTTTCCCTGATACTACCGTTTCATATAAAGAGGAACCAATATTGAATAGAGGAAGAGATTATTGATTGAGAGAAAATCTTCTCAAAGGTCCCATCTATGAGGTAGCTGTAGTGTGGGGAGCAGCTATCATATAGCTTTAAGGAGAGTCAGCACAAGGCCTTCTCCAAACAGCTTCCAACTTTGATAGCTGCCCAACTGAAGTTGAAATGTCTCCTTTTTTTAGGGTGTGATTATATCTCATCTTTAGAGGTCCCTCTTAAGGTGAAAGCATTCTTCAATGGTCTGACAGTAGTTATCAAAAAAACATCCTCACAAAAATGTAGAGAAGAAAGATCTTCCGTGCTTCCTTGGCCTTCTAAATGATGCTCTTTTTTATTTTTTTAATTATATTTAATTACTCATATTTACATATCCACCCCCCCATCCCCTCGACCTTCCATCCTCCCATGTTCCCACCCACCCCACCCCACCCCACCCCACCCTGGCTTCTTCCCAGAGATAGAGAAGGCCTCTACCAAGGACCTTCAAAGTCTGTCATATTATTTGGGGGAGGGTCTAGACCCTCCTTGCTGTATCTGGGCTGCAATAGTATCCCTCCATAGGGAATGGGCTCCCGAAGTCCATTTGCACTCTAGGGATAAAGACTGGCTCTGCTGTTAGAGGACCCATAGACTGTCTTGGACTCCTAGCTGGTACCCACATTCGGAGGGTTTGGTTTGGTCCAATGCTATTCCCCCAGCTTTATGACTAGGGTCTCTTAAAGTCCATTTGTTGTATGGTTTCTTCCTTTAAAAAATGATAGGGACTTACTAATGGTTTGTTTTCCTTTAATATTTTCTGGGCTTTCCCTGAGTTTGAATTTGTGTCTAGTGTGCAGCTATCACTGTGGTAACCTTACAAATAAAAACTGTTTCCAGCATATTCATTGCATGCACAATGTTTCTGTGGGTAGCCTTGATATGTTGGTGATAGCAAAGGGAAACTTCCATTCTCATTTAAGAAACCAGGGTGAGCATTTCTCCTTCTAAAATTATTCTGCACCAAATATATTTTCTTTGCAACCATAAAGATGATGTTGAAGATGGTGACAGGTTGTGATCACAATTTCCTCTGTGCCAAGAGGAATTTTTAAAAATATCATTCTTGCAAGATTGCCAATCATAATTTTATGTTCCTTCCTGAGTATATTTTTGAAAACTGGGTTCACGAAATACTTCAGAATATAAGAAAACAATTATATCTCCAACATTTTTTTTGTAGCAAGGTCTACCAAGAACATGAAATATGAGCACAAGAAATTATGGGGATGATCCATCATCAAATACTCTCAGAATATCTGGGGATTCATTGACAATGCTAAACTAGGAGTTGTGTGAAGTATCACAAATACTAATATAGGCTAAGTTAAAACTGCAATGATATTGAATTACTGGAAATGTGTGACAGGTGTAAATTTCAACATGGACATTTTATCCATTAAGAGACTTGGAAGGAGATAATTTACTATAAAGCATGGTGAGAATGGAATGGTAGTTCTATAAGGAGCAAGGTGCATTGCAAAGAACAGCAAATTCCTCTTGTTAGTTAAGAGTGAAGAGAGCCACACAGAATGGGGAAGAGAAAGAAGAGGCTTAAATACTGGGTGTAACAGACATATTACCCATCAACAGGTAGAAAGATGGGAGATGAGGGAGTGATGCATACAAGAGTTATACTTGATATCAATTCATATTTAGATACTAGATTCCAACTGTGTGATCAATATGAAATATGACTAATGACTCACTTGTATTCTTTAAAAATTTCAAAAATCAATTTAAAAATGTTACTTATTTTTATTTTTCCACACATTTATGTGTTTTACTTATTTAAGCAGGTTTTTGTTTTGTTTTTGTTTGTTTGTGTTTTGCCTGCATGTATGTCTGTGAATGACTTGAATGCTTGAGGCTAGAAGAGAACATCAAACTCCCTGGAACTGGAGTTGTAGATGGTTGTGAACAATGTGGGTGCCGGGAATCAAACCCAGGTCCTCTGGAAGATGCTTTTAACCATTAAGCCATATCTTTAGTCCATCACTATATACTTATATTCTCTCATTAGAGAAAAGGCTACAAAAAGAAGGAAGTCGATGGAAAATTCAATCTCTAAATATTTTACTTATCTGGAGTGAACCCAGTTCTTTTAAATATTGGCAAAGAATAAATGGTATGTGAACAAGAAGCATATGTTTTAATGCTAAGAAAATATTCAAGTATTTATGAATCTTATATGTTTTCTGCAAAATACATTGCTGTTATATATAAAAAATACCTGAGTGTATTTTTATACCAGAGCAAATGATATCTTAGTGTATGAAAATTGTGAAGTATCTGTCTTATTTAGGTAAATGTGGATCATACAGTAACTGAAGACTATATATATATATATATATATATTATATATATGACTCTAGTGGCTATTAAGTAGTAATGAATTTTATAGTATGCAGGACAAGAGGCCTGTTTTATGAGCAGAAAAATCATTGGTAAAAGTAAAGTAACAAAATGAATGTAAATTCTCAATTGTAGTGGAATTTAAGCTCAGTTAAGGGAGATCCACCAGTTAGAAATCCAATATAGCTAAAACATGCTGATTTTGAATGATAATTTTAAACTTCAGAGTGAAACATGAATTTTAATAACTGAATGAGACAGTTTTGAAAGCTACCAAATATTTATTGTACAGACAACATCAAAGGAGGACATCTGGGAAAGCTTCGCATCTAGTTGGGACACAGCAAGCAGCTTGGCTCAAGGCTAATCCCCTCATCTACTTCCCTAGGTCACCTCCTTGACAAATCACTGAAGTGGCTTCAACATTTAGACTATTATCTCCACATTAACCTACATGTATAGCAATCATCAATCCGGGATGAGAATGAGAAAACTAGGGCTTATTTGGGGATGGCAGTTGTACCTTATAATTAATACATTCTAACAATTAACATAACTTACGTTTTACAGATGTGCAAATTAAAATGTGAAGGCTAACATGAAACAGCTATTCTATTCAACCAGCTGTAAACTTCAGATAAGATTCTCTTCATACTTAATTACGATGTCAATATTCTTACGACCCCATGGCATTGCCTCATATTATTCTGAATTCTTCACATTTTTTGAAAATATCTTAGCAATTTATTTTTCAGTCTTCTAATGAAGATGTCATAAATCAAAATGCAAAAGCATCCACCAACTGAAAAAGCAATCCTCATGAAATATGCATTGCTTCGGGTCATTTTAATGTATTTCTTTGCCAGTTAAATTCACAATATACACTTGTATATTAACCTTTACATAGCAGCTCCTTAGAACCTCAGCTCAAGAAAAGAAACAACTTGACCCAGTCCTCCACCCACAGGCTCAGTCACCTAGGCAACCCTTCCTGTACCTCTTACTCATGAAGTAATCTTTACCCTGACAAACATCCTCTCTTTGTGGTTTCCTAATATCCTACTTACACTAACACCTGGTGCCCAAACAACCCATTCTATGCTTCCCCATATCCTGCTCTGCCGACTACGTAAGCTAGCCTGAGAAAAATAAAGTTTGCCACTTGATCAGAATCTTGTCTTGTGGTCGTTCTTTCTGCGTCTCTTGTCCCCATTCCCTATCCCTGACTCTCTTGCCCCAGGTTGACATCCTGCAGGTTGGGACAACAACCTGTCCCAATTTTTAAAGCCACATATATTTTTCTCTCTCAACATCTTCAAACTGACACCTATGACAGCATTTAGAAGCTATTTCTTGCTTCTGTCTCAGTACCGAATGTCCCATCATATTGATCAATGGCTCACAAATTATGATGGGGAAGGTCAGTGGCAGCAGGGAACAGCCAGGGTATCTACCAGGGAACTTAAGGGCTTGACTTAATCTTAAGGAAGATTTGAGAACCTCTCCGGATGCTGCATGACTTTTGGCAAAGCCTCCATACTCTTCCACTAATCTGAAAAATACTAAACACCAATGACAGGTTATGCTGGAGAGGATGTGGAGAAAGGGGAAGATTCTTCCACTGCTGGTGGGAGTGCCAACTTGCACAGCCACTTTGGAAATCTGTATGGAGATTCCTCAGGAAAATGGGAATCAGTCTACCACAAGATCCAGCAATTCCTTCTTGAGCATATACTCAAAAGAAGCACATTCTTACAACACTATTTGTAATAGCCAGAACTTGGAAGCAACCTAGATGCCCCTCAACTGAAGAATGGATGGAGAAAATGTGGTACATTTACAATGGAGTACTGCTCAGCAGACAAAAAACAAAAAACAAAAAACAGTGGAATCTTTAAATTCACAGGAAAATGAATGGAACTAGAAGAAACCATCCTGAGTGAGGTAACCCAATCACAAAAAGACAAAAATGGTATCTACTCACACATATATGGATTTCAGACCTAGAACAAAGGAGTAGTAGCCTACTATCCACACTGCCAGAGAAGCTAGGAAACAAGTAGGACCCTAAGAGAGACATAAATGGTCCCCCAGAGAAGGGGAAAGGAACAAGATCTCCTGAGCAATTTGGGAGCATGGGAGGAGGGGAGATAGAGTTAGAAGAAAGACAAGAGGGGAAGAGGAGGGGAGAGGAAGACAGGAGAGAGCAGGAAGGTTGAGTCAGGGGAAAATAGAGGAGAACAAGAAAAAAGATATCATAATACAGAGAGCCATTATACATTTAAAGAGAAATCTGGCACCAGGGAATTGTCCAGAGATCTACAAGGTTGACCCCAACTGACAATCTAAGCAATAGTGGAGATGCTACCTTAAAATCCCCCCTTTTTTTTTTTTTTTTTTTGGTTTTTGGTTTTTGGTTTTTCGAGACAGGGTTTCTCTGTGTAGCTTTGGAGCCTGTCCTGGCACTTGCTCTGGAGACCAGGCTGGCCTCAAACTCACAGAGATCTGCCTGCCCCTGCATTCCGAGTGCTGAGATTAAAGGCATGCACCACCAATGCCCGGCTAAAATCCCTTCTTAAATAATGAGATTGATGATTACCTTATATTCCTTCCTAGAGCCTTCATCTAGTAGCTGATGGAAGCAGAAGCAGACATCCACAGCTAAACACTGAGGTGAACTCTGGAATCCAGTTGCAGAAAGGGAGGAGTGATAAGCAAAGGGGTCAAGACCAGGCTGGAGAAACCCACAGAAACAGCTGACCTGAACAAGGGGGAGCTCATGGACCCCAGACTGATAGCTGGGAAACCAGCATAAGACTGTTCCGGATCCCTTGAATGAGGATGTCAGTTTGGAGGTCTGGTTAATCTATGGGGCCTCTGGTAGTGTATCAGTATTTGTCCCTAGTACAAGAATTGACTTTGGAAACCCATTCCACATAGAGAGATACTCTCTAACCGTAGACACACGGGAGATGGACTAGGCACTGCTCCAAATGATGTGACAGACTTTGAAGATCCCCCACGGAAGGCCACACCCTTCCTGGGGAGCAGAAATGGTATGGGATAGGTGATGGGTTAGTGGGAGGCAGGGGAGAGGTAACTGGGATTGATATGTAAAAGAAGCTGGTTTCTAATTTAAATTTTAAAAAAAGAAAAAAAATACTGAACAACATTGTTTGCATTTTTCTCCCTTGGCTAGTTATTTCCACAGCAGGTTCCCAGATCCCAGTGCAGTCATATTGCAGCAAACAGAATTGGCTTTGGAGGTAAATTAAATACCAACTGAAATTCAATTTCTGATTAGAAGGTTCACCATTTGTAATAAAAACTGAGCTAAATACAAAAGAAATGAAGTGAAGCATAGTGGCTCACACATTCAATTTCAGGACTCAAGAGGCAGAGGCAGTTGGATCTTTGTGAGTTTGAGGTCAGCCTGGTCCACAGAAATAATTCCAACACAAGCGAAGCTGCATAATGAAAACCTGTTTCAAAAGAAACAAATTAAAAATTGAGATCCATTGATTCACAGATGCCTGTAGCTCTGAGTTTGCTGAGAGTATGCAGGGCAACCACGGGGAGGATGAAACATCAAGACAGGATGCGCTTTGAAAGCCAAGTATTAATGATGCAGAGATGCAAGATTTTCTGATTTTACTCAGGAAGGAATTTGGAGTGAGTACAGAATTTGGAGTGAGGAAGGAGATGGTTAGATTTTCCAAGGGATGGATATTAAGATAGCTGTGGAAAACAAAGAGAACCCAAGCATTTGTAAAAGTTGGAGTTATGAAGTAATTTGAAAGAAACTCCAGGTACTTAGTGGGAGGCCAGTCTAATGGTTTGCAGCATATGTTGTTGGTCTCAGTTTATTTTCTCTGTAGCTATATTCCCATAAAGATCTATCACACCAAGTTGTGTTATTTGATCTCCATTTGAGGTTAGACATTGCTGCCCTGAGATTCTCTGGATCTGAAGGATTTCAGAGTTTTCAGATTAGGGAATATTTGCATAGACTTTTTCCTGCCGAATGTTCCTGATTCCACAATCTGAACACTGAGATGTTCGAAATTGGTATTTGGGTATCACAGGCACTGGTTTTACTCTTGGCTTCTGTGATCGAGAGGCAAAAAGTGAGAAATCTCAACCACAGCGTGACCAATGCTCAGAATGTGCGCTGTTTCTACTCTCACCCCTTATCTTCCTTTCTCCCCCCAGCACCGGCTTCTGTTGATACCTAATGACAATGCTGGGAGAATCCATCTAATACTCACTATAAACTCCAATAGATGCCTCAAACTTAACTTATGTTTGTTCAAAAATATATATCTGTTTTTGCTAGCATTTCTCTTGCTTTGATGAAACACCATGACCAAAAGCAAGTTGGGGAGGAAAGGGTTTATTTCGTTGAAGGAAATCAGGACAAGAACTCAAACAGAGCAGGAACCTGGGGGGCAGGATGTGATGCAGAGGCCATGGAGGGGAGCCACTTACTGTCTTGCTTCTCATGGCTTGCTCTGCCTGCTTTCTAATAGAACCTAGGACACCAGCCCAGGAATGGCACCACCCACAATGGGCTGGGCCCTCTCCACCAATCATGATTAAGAAAATATCCTGTAGACTGACCTTATGGAGGCATTTTCTCAGTTGAGGTTTCCTCCTCTCAGATAACTCTACCTTGTATCAGTTTCACATTCAGCACAATTGACCCATTGTCAACTTGACACACCAACACATTACTGTTAAGCCACAACCCTTCTTTTTCTTGTTCATCCTCAAAATTACATATTAGTAAAGACATCATAATGTAAAACATTTTACAAACTTAAAAGGTCCTATGACCTTACAAATCCAAACACTTTAAAACTTCTCTCCTTAAAAATATCCAGTCTACTTAAAAGTCCAAATTCTTTGTGAAACCACAGATTCCCTCCTTTTCAAAGTCTGAAGTCTCTCACCTCTTCTGTAAAATCAAAAATGAATTAAATACGTTCTCACTTCATAGGGTTGAACGATCATGCAATCACAATATGAACAGAGCAAAACCAAATTCCAAAAGTGTCAAAAACTCAGCGCCCAATGTCTAGATTCACTCATGAACATTTGTTCTCCCACCAAAGGGCTTGGGTCTCTTCTCCAGCTCTACCTCTGCAGCACACAGAGCTTGTCTTCTAGGCTCCAGCTGGCTCCATCCCACTTCATCCAGTGGTACTGGCATTCCAAAAATGTTGGTGTCTTCTGCTGCAACTGGGCTGTACTATCACCAATAATCTTTTATAGTCTCTTCTCATGGTGCCAAGTCTCAACTTCTCTGAACTGGCATTTCAGTCCTGGGCATTTTAACTGTCGCTGAAGCTGCACTTTCACTTACAACCTTTTCTGGTCCTCACAGTACCAAGCCTCAGCTGCTCTCCATGACCCCTGCTTGCCGTCAAAACCTATATCGCCCTGGTGACTCTTGTACTACCAAGTTAAACTGTCATTGTGAGGTACAACCTTGGCCTCCTCTGGAGCACAGCTTCTGTGTGCTGACTCTCTGAAAATACTCCCAGAAAGATTTCATTTCAATGATGCTGGTCTTTCCTTAATCACTCCCAGTTTCTCGGATCTAATTGACCAGCATCAAGTATTCCAGCAAGACAAAGGTTTCACTTTAGTATCTCTGGTATTTTGTTAGACACAACTGATTCTTCAGCCCCAAATTTCTAGAGCCATAGAATCTTAATCCAAATTAGCACATGGCCCTGATGGAGTCTTTAAACTTCCACCTGAAACTTCACAAGCCAGTACTCCATTGTCTGCTTTGCTCTCAACATTCTTAACTTCCAAACTCCTACAGAACAACTCACCAAGCATTAAGTACTCAATGGCTTTTCTCACACAAAATCACATAATCCTCTCACAATCCTCCCCAAAACAACATGATCAGGCCTATCACAGCAATACCCCACAATCCTGGTACCAACTTGTTTTTGTTAGGGTTTGTATTTCCACAATGAAACACCATGACCAAGAAGCAACTTGGGGAGAAAAGATTTGGGATTTCTTTTTCTTTTCTTTTCTTTTTTTTTTTTTTTAGGTTTACACTTCCACATTGCTGGTCATCCCTGAAGGAAGTCAGGACAGGAACTCAACCATAGTAGGAACCTGGAGGCCTAGAGGCAGGAGCTGACAGCTGACACTAATGTCATTGTAATGTGCTACTTAAAGGCATGTTCCCTATATCTTGTTCAGCTTGCTTTCTTATAGAACCCAGGACCACTAGTAAGGGATGGCACTTCCCAAAATGGCCCAGACCCTCTCCCACTATTCCAGATCTTATGAAAGCATTTTCTCATTTCAGTTTTTTTTTCTTTCAGATAACTCTACCTTGTATCAAGTTGACCTGAAACTAATCAGCACATCTAAATACAAATTCTTAAAATTACGAAACATTTAAAAAGACCCAAATCCCCTCTTGACTAAAAATATGCAGCTGCATTTGGTGAGTCTTATCTTCCCATGATAGATTTACAGAAAGTGCAGCTTCACTGGCAGCTGAATACCCAGGTCTGAAGTCAATGCAGAGAAGTAGAGAATTGGCATCCAGGGAGTGGACTTCTGGTCAGATGTTTGAGAAGTCTGGTACATTCACTCTAGTTGTAATACTATTATACTCCAGTTATTTTTCCCCTGCTACCTCTCCCTTCCATCATCCCATGCCCCCTACCAACCCCCATCAGCTCCCCAAGGATGGTGATACCTTCCATGGGGGATCATCAAAGTCTGTCATCATTTGGGGGGATCATCAAAGTCTGTCACATCATTTGGGGGAGGGCCTAGATCCTCCTCCATGTATCTGGGATGAAATAGTGTCCCTCCATAGGGAATGGGCTCCCAAAATCCATTTGTGTACTAGGGATAAATACTGGTTCCACTGTTAGAGGTCCCATGGCCTGCCCAGGCCTCCTAACTGGCACCCACATTTAGAGGGCTTGGTTCGGTCTAATGCTCATTCCCCAGAATTACTACTGGGGTTCGTGTGCTCTCACTAGGCCAGCTGGTTCTGTAGTTTTCTACAGCAAGGTCTTTATTACTTTGCTCATCTCTCCTCAATCACTAGATTCCAGGAGTATGGCTCAGTACTTAGTTGTGGGTGCCTGCTTCTGCTTCCATCAGCTACTGGATGAAGGCTGTTCAGGTGCCCTGGTTTGGTCCTATGTTGGTTCTCTAGCTGTCAGACTGGGGTCCATGAGTTCCCACTTGCTCATGTCAGCTGTTTCTGTAGGTTTTCCCAGCATGGTCTTGACCGCTTTGTTGGTCACTCCTCCCTCTCTGAAACTGCATTCCAGGAGTTTGGATCAGTGCTTAGCTGTGGATCTCTGCTTCTGTTTCCATCAGCTACTGAATGAAGGCTCTAGGATGGCATTTAAGGTAGTCGTCATTCTCATTATAGGGGAAAGGGATTTAAGGTAGCCTCTCCACTATCGCTTAGGTTCCTAGTTGGGGTCATCCTTGTGGATCTCTGTACAATTCCCTAGTGCCAGATTTCTCTTTAAACCTATAGTGACTCCCTCTATTGATGTGTCTGTTTTCTTGTTCTTCTCTATTCCTCTCCCCACACAATCTTCCTGATTCCTCATGTTCTCCTCCCCCCTCCTCTTCTCCCTTCCTCTTTCTCCTCCCTCCCTTCTCCCTGCCCCCCTCATGCTCCCAATTTGTTCAGGGGCTCTTGTCTTTTCTGCTTCACTGGTTGACCGTGTATGTCTTTCTTACTGTCTTCCTTGTTTCCTTGTTTCTCTGAAGGTGTGGGTTGTAGGCTGGTAATCCTTTGCTCTATGTCTAAAATCCATATAAGAGTGAGTACATACCATGTTTGTCTTTCTATGACTGGGTTACCTCACTTAGGATGGTTATCTCACCTAGAATGGTACAGGAGACTGCTTCCTGAACATAACACCAGTAGCACAGACACTGAGATAGACAATTAATAAATGGGACCTCCTGAAACTGAGAAGCTTCTGTAAGGCAAAGGACACAGTCAACAAGACAAAACAGTAGCCCACAGAGTGGGAAAAGATTTTCAACAACCCACATCAGACAGAGGGCTGATCTCCAAAATACACAAAGAACTCAAGAAGCTAGTCACCAAAACACCAAATAATTGAATTAAAAAGTGGGGTAGAGAACTAAACAGAATTTTCAATACAGGCATCTGAAATGGCTGAAAGACAAGAAAGTGCTCAAATTCCTTAGTCATCAGGGAAATGCAAATCAAAACAACTCTGAGACCATCTTACACCTACCAGATTGGCTAACATCAGAAACATCAATGACAGTTTATGCTGGAGAGGATGTGGAGAAAGGGGAATGCTTCTCCATTGCTGGTGGGAGTGCAAACCTGTAAAGCCACTTTGGAAATCAGTATATTGGTTTCTCAGGAAAATGGGACCCAGTCTACCTCAAGATCCAGCAATTCCACTCTTAGGCATATACCCAAAGGATGCACATTCATACAACAAGGACATCTGTTCAACCATGTTCATAGCAGCATTATTTGTAATAGACAGAACCTAGAAGCAACCTAGATGCCCCTCAACTGCAGAATGGATACAGAAAATGTAGTGCATTTACACAATGGAGTACTACTCACTGGGAAAAAATAATGGAATATTGAAATTCACAGGCAAATGGATGGAACTAAAAGAAACTATACTCTAGTTATAATAGTACATAATGTATAAAACGGTCTAGTCTTTGGAGCCTATTACAATGCCATATCCTACACAGCTGAGTCAGTAGTTGAGAGGGAGGCCTGAGCCATGGCAAAAGTGATATTTATTTTTCCAATGTTACCATGGAAATGCATGTGGTGTGGTGGTCTAAAGTCAACTCTGAGGCAGGGGATAACATCAATGACTTCACAGCCACTATTCCCTGTCTAGCTACCTAACATCCTTCCTTTGAGCATTGAGATCCTGAAATCATATAGGTGATGGTTAAACTGGACAATAGTTATAATCCATTTCCACCATGAAAATCCAGAGATCTAATTTCCAGAGGTGTAGAGAGAGACCCTGGATACCTGTACAAATAGGGCATGGTCACAGGTATGTAAAAGGGTAGGATAAAGAGCAAGGAGAGGAACCCTCCTCTCTTGGGGTTCAGGCCAGGTCTTAGAGGCATCTGGGACTGGACTTCTCAGACTGCCAAATCTGGTGATTTTTTTCCTCATATGAATATCTCTTCTTAATAAATTACCAGTTAATAACATATTCCCTGTTCGACTGTTCGATCTTGTTCTCGTCACAGAGGTGTTCACCAGAAAGGAATAGTATCTGAACTAGAGTTTCCAACACTCCCAGGTATAGCATCTGACATACCTGCCTTCAGCCAGGATGGAACCAAAGACAATTTATGTATAGCATGAGATTCTGAACTCACTGGAAGGTCATACAGTTAGACTAACAACAGGGTAAAGACACCATCACCCCCTTCCTTAACATGTAATTTCTGGGGTAAGGAAACACACCTCAACAAAGCTGTCCCAGTGACTTTATAAACAGCAGAGCACTTGGAAAAAAATGTACATCAGAACAATCTTTTCCTTAGCTGTTGTCATTCCCATTCTATAAGTATGATCTGCTCTGCTGTAGTCCTTTTGGCCATTGTCTACTCTCATCTCTTGAGGGTACCTCACTGTACCATGTAAGAAATGTCACCTATTTTATAAGGTAATCATTGTGTATCTCATCCAAATTATTTTCACATTAATCAAATGGACTAGGAAAGCCATGGGGATAGCAGAGTGAGATTCTAGTAACATTAGAAAACATTTGTTGAGTGGAAAACTTTATTAATTCCCTTCACAGTCATCTCATGTTTCTTCTGAAATATGCTGTCATCATAAATTATAAATTGAAAAACTATATCTGTTTCTTGCTTTGAAATGTTATCATTGAGGTTTGATTTTGACTCGAGGAATAGCAATGACTTCACTAGGTTTTGAATTTTGACCTGTGGAGCTGCTATTAGGATGGAACTCCAGTCTCACTTGGCAAGGATAAGCAATGGATTTTTAAATACATGTTTCTATTAATTTTCTCTAAATATGCATGTCAGGTCTTTTGGACTGAAGGTAATTGATTATTATCTATTTAAAAAAATGTGCTTTTTAGTTCCCCACAAAACAGTCTTTAAGTTAAGCTTGGTGAGACACACCATTCACCCTAGTATACAGGATCTACAGGTAGGCAGATATGTGAGTTCTGGGTCAGCTCATCTACATGGCAAGTTCTAGGCAGGCAGAGTTTAGTGAGATCCAACTACAAAACAATCAAACAAAAGACCTACATTTGCATGTGTGTATGCACATATGTGTATGGACAAATGCCACTACACTTGTATGGAGATCAGAGAACAGCTGGAAAGAGTCAGTCCTTTTCTTTCATTATATGGGTTTTAGGGATCAAACTCATGTTGGCAGTCTGGACAGCAAGTGTTTCTACTTGATGGGCCATGTGACTGGCCCAGGTGTAATCTAGGCTGCCCTTACATCCCTACTTCTGCCTCTTAAAAACTGTTCTAATAACATAGAACACCACAAATGAACCATTTTTCATTTTCAGTTCTTAACTTTTGTCAGTGAGATTAATCTTTGGTTTAATGTCCAGTCCTCATAAGCTTCGGTAGATTGGAGTGAAAGAGAGGACTGTCCTTTCTCTGTTTATGCTGAAAGGAAAAACTATTTCCTCTCCTTTCAGAATAAGGGAGAAAAATCTTTATTTCCTAGACAAGCAAAGGAAAGAATGTTTTGTTTGAACTCTAATCTTTGGAATGTAAATACACTTTCCAAGGGCTTGATGCTATCCAGTACTTAAAAATTTTACAGACAAAAGATGGTCCCAAGGTCTTAGGCCTTGTTCACTCTTGGAATGTAGATTCATGCATCCAAAATCAGGTCAACCCCTCAGGAGTTGGCCCATCTTCTATACAGTTGTGAATTACTTTTCCAAGTCTTGCTCTTAGCTGAGGATTTGAAGTTCAGGGAGATTTATTTACGAAGCTCCAACTCTACAGCTACATGAAAAAAAATTCTTTCTCTCCAAAGGAAGTTTTTGAAGGCTTTGCAGGACAGAAGTGATATGAAGCAAGATTGGAGAACCAGGAGGTGATGCACACATGCAGAAGCTGGAACAGGTTCCAGTCATAAGCTAGTGTTCTTGGGAAATGACACAGAAGAATCCAAGATCTCCGTGTAGGCATAGAAACCCCAATGTTGCACTTTGTTCAAGATGGAGAATTGAAATATATATGCTTGATCCCAAGATAAACTGAACCACACAGCTTAACATTCAGATTGCATGAGACACTCTGTGCAAGAACTCAAAAGGATGAAACAATATGAAAATGAAGCCAGAGCTGGAATATCTTAGCCAAATGTCATTTGCCAAGACAAACAAACACCTCAGAGAGATACAGAATGGAATGAATTCAAATATAAAATCATTGCTGTTTCTTAGTTAGCCAAGCAATGTGTGACTGCTTAAAAATTTAAACAAGTGGGGCAGCCAATGAATAAACAAAAATAATCCCTTCCACTTGGTGCTGTGTGACTCTACAGTCACACCTGTTCCCTACCAAGTACTTAATTTGTGATTCATGGATGGATTTGTGTGAGCATCTGTTTAGTTGCTTTCTTGTTTTGCCAAGAATTCCTTGGTCATGTTCACATGCTGCAAGAAACTGTTTAAGGTATAATACAGAGACATACCATGCATACAAAGAAAGAAAACAGAATCAGCAGAAAGCAGACACACAGATGTATAGGATAGACTAACAGGCTCAGATGCAAACCTGTGCAGTTATAGCCATAGTTTCTAAAAACAAGTGTTGGAGAAATGACAGTCTCTTTAACGAATAATATTGGGAAATTACAAATCCATATTTGAAATATTCTGGGTACCTATCTCCCACCTTATGTAAAAAGTCAACCCCAAATGAATCCAACAGCACTATAAGACCTGAAATACCAAAGCTGTTAGAGAATGGGGGGGGGTTTAAACACTTTAAAACAGAGGCATAAAGAAGGATGTTCTGTAAGGGACTAGAACTTCACAGAACAGAACACCCACAAAACTACAATGGGAGTTCATAAAATTAAGATTCTTTGCTCAGGAAAAGAAACAGTTGCCTGCAGACCTGTGTGTGGAACAGGGGTCTTTGCCCACTACTCTCCTGACAGAGGATCAGCATCTAGAATGTACACCAAATCAAAAACTTAACAAAAAACACACCATTCAATCAATTTATTACATAGATAATTCAAAGAGGTGAAAAGCAAACGGTTAATATATCAATCTGGTCAGTATGAAAATCAGCATGGAGTCACTTCAAAAAACTAAAGCACCAAGCTACTACAAGAGCCAGCTGCACTCGTCGTTGGTACTTAATTGAAGGACTCAATATCAACACATAACAGAGATAAATATAAATAAATAAATATATATATATATATATATACATATATATATATATATGTGTGTGTGTGTGTGTTTGTGTCTGTGTGTATAAATATATATGTATAATATTATTTTAGGAATTAAGGAGAATGAAATTGTATTTTTAATAAATAAATGCAATTTGAGATAATAATTAAATTATTAGTCTCAAAATGATAAATATGATGTTTTTTTCTAATTTGTGGAACATATGTATTACATAGAAGTATAAATCTCATGCATACTGGGCAAGTGCTATATTATTGAGCTGGATCTCAATTCCTTGGCTGTTCTTTCCTCCTTTTCCCTTTTTATAATTGTGGTTTAAGGCTGGGCGGTGGTGGCACATGCCTTTAATCCCAGCACTCGGGAGGCAGAGGGAGGCGGATATCTGTGAGTTCGAGACCAGCCTGGTCTACAAGAGCTAGTTCCAGGACAGTCTCCAAAGCCACAGAGAAACACTGCCTCAAAAAACCAAAAAAAAAAAATTGTGGTTTAATGTTTAAGTTTCTTATTATTTTGATGGGATGAGGGAAATACTTTCAGTCATGTTGAACTAAAATTTTATCATTACAAATCTGTAATAAATGAGGCTTAGGACATGGTGTACAAATAGGTGTGAATAATATGTTTATGTTAGCATGAATAATACAGTATCACGGTATGGAATATAACTCAACTTCCAGGGCATTTAGAATTTCAATGATATGTTGCTGCTTTTATTTTCTTTGAACGTATTTTTTGGAAGAGCAATAAAACATATCTAGATATATGTAAAATTATAAACATAGCACATCTATCATTCAGGTTTCATCTATATTTCAGAATATGTAGCAGCAGAGTTTTTTCTTCCCCAGAGAAGGTGGAATATAGGAGTTTGGAAAGGAGGATAGAGTCATTCTATCATTCATAATGTTTTCTGCCTGACTGGCAAATTAATTACAACACTTTCTCTCTACAATACACTTGGGGAATTTATTCAGATCTATTCTCAAAGCTGACTTCCCGAGAGAATATAAGTCAATTATGGTTCAAGCTCTCCTTGTCTCATTAGCTACTTGAATAATGCATTTGAATGATGGCCCTGGAGACTAGAATTCGGAAATGCTTATGTGTCTCAGTCCCTGATGAGTTTCTGAGTCACACAGTCCTATGTGTCCATTATCAGCTCTGCCATAGGGCTGACTAAGGGTTCTGCCTACTTCTACAAAAACAGATGGCAAATGGCTCTATGTTCTTTTAATATGTAAAGATTCCAATCTAATAGATATCTGTAGCTTGATAAATTAATTCTAAGTCTCCAAATGAGCTTCTAACACAATTACATTGTCAGTTTTGCTTATTTTCCCTTAAAACTGATAAATATTGTATTCTAGAGAGACAGAAAGAGTTGCTCTTTCACAGATTGGCTCCTCTATCAGTGCTTTTACTTGTAGTGTGGATGAACTCCTTCCTCTATGTATGTAGATGCTTTCTCATGGCCATATAAGGATGTAAGTATTCTTATTAAGGAAGAAACATGCAGCTGTACTTTTCCTAATGGTCTGCTTACTGAGTGCTTGGAAATCATAAGCCTGTCCCTCAAAAAGCCACGATGATTCTAAATAGACTTCACAGTTTCTATAGAATAAATCGCATTACATTAAAATCAATATGTTGAAACTAGAGTCCCAAGTACATTTGTACCTGGAAAACAGTCTTCTAGAAGAGTAAGAGTAAGTAGATTTACAAAAAGGAAGCTCTGGCAGAGTGTGCTGACACACCTCTTTAATCCCTGCACTAGGAAGGCAGACAAAGGTGGATCTCTGTTTGAGGACAGTCTGATCTACAAAACTAGTTCCAGGAAAGCTAAAGATACATAGTAAAATGAGAGAGAGAGAGAGAGAGAGAGAGAGAGAGAGAGAGAGAGAGAGAGAGAGAGTGAGAGAGAGAGAGAGAGAATCTTGCTTTGTACTAAGTGTGCACTCATAACCTACCTTCAAATATGGAGAGTCCTCACTGGAAATCCCAACTGCAGAACCATGTTTTCCAGCTTCATGAAATGAATACAATTTTGCTGCTCAAGCCACTCTTCCATGGTATTTTGTTATGACATCCTGAGCTAGTTAATGAAGCAACTTGTAATTAGTGTGTTCTGGCACAGGTCTTGAGGTACCTGGAACAAATTGCCTCATATATTTCAAAACAAACTGATTGTTAATTGTAATTAATTCGACAGAAGCCACAGAGAAATGTCAACTTCCCTTCTTAGAACTATAGACAGAAAAATACTCTTTCAGCATATCACTGCTGTATTTCATAAAAGTTATAAAATGGTATGCTTATTATATTTGTGCTCATTCTTATAAATACCTAATTACTTATTCTTATAAACCTGATAATAGATATAAGTATACACCTCACATTTATTGAGCAGTTACGCACATTCTATTGTTATTTAAATCTGACATAATGAAGCAGACATTGTTAATTTTCCCATTTCAGCAATGATGAAATTGAATATAGTGATACATGTCAATAAAGGGTATGTGTTGTAATTTAAAAAAATGGCTCAAGGGAGAAAGACACCATGCAACAGATTTCAAGTGGAGGGGATTTTTATTAAGGGAAAAGGCTCATAGAAAAGGGAGTTGGGAAACTGGACTCTGGGGACAGGAGCAGCAGGAAAGAGGAAAGAGGCAGAGAGAGACAGAGACAGGGAGAGACAAAGAGACAGTGAGACACACAGAGAGGAGCAGACAGAGAGAGGGTAAGAAAGAAAGAGAGAGAGGTTCCTTTTAAAAGGGAACATATTGCATAGGCACAGGTGGCGCTCTTAGTGGCAGAAGCTCAGGGCATATCTTGTCAGAACTCCAAAGGCATGCCAATAAAAATACCCAAATATTAAGAATATGTACACAAGAATATCTACAGATGATCACAATGGCTCATTAGTCCACATACCTGAGATTGTAGTACTCACAACCATGGAAACACACCTATGTGGTAAAATAGACTGATTCTGTGATTCTGTGAGACAGGATTTTTTTTTTTTTTTTTTTTTTTTTTTTTGGATAATGCCTGAGACACTGCCACTTTCTCCTTCTGTGTGTCTTTTAGAAGACAGTGCTTGGCTACATTTTTTAAAATTACTGTCATTTTGTACTTTATGTCAGGAAAAAGAATGTCAGCCTGGAATGTTTTTCTCATTCATGGTGACTTTCCCACTTGAATTTTGAGCAGTTCTTAGAAAACTCTTGTTTCACTTTAAACAGAGGTAAATTCATTATGTATGTATTGAAACCTAAAAGCAAACAAGTGTAGAAATTATAAGAAAAGCATCCTACAAGCATATAACTCACACTTAAGTTAAGCAATACATTGTTTTTAAGCCAACCAGGTTTCTGCATAGTTCCATGAGTCCATCAGTGTAAAGAAAGAACCTTACCCACGGATTCCCATAGACCTGGGCCTCACATATATCTCTGCTATTTATTTGAGTTAAATTCTACATGAATATGTTTTGTTTGTTTGCTTTGTTTCTGCAGCTTGCTTTCCTAATGTGTAAAACTTTAATATAAATATTCTCAATCCAATATGTTTATAGGGTCTTATGAAGAATAAAATAGGTGTATAGTAGTAAATATTCATCATAACATTAACTTATTTATGCCCAATGGTGTCATGTATTCATGGAATTTCTTTCAATAGACAAGTATAAATAAATAATAGTGCTATTTAGTTTATTTTTAATTTCAGATAATATGGTTGTTTGCAGCTATTAAAAATTGTTAACTTAGAGCCAGGCAGTGGTGGTGTACGCCTTTAATCCTAGCACTCAGGAGGCAGAGGCAGGTGGATCTCTGTGAGTTTGAGACCACCCTGTTCTACAAGAGCTAGTTCCAGGACAGCTCCAAAGCCACAGAAAAACCCTGTCTCAAAACACCAAAAAAAAAAAAAAAATTGTTAACTTATATGGGAAGAAAAATTCCTGTAAGAATATTCATTTTAGAAGATAGTGTTTGACTACATTTTTAAATTAATCATAATAAATTAACAAATTTTATGTTTGTTTCAATAAAAAACTGCATTTTGTTTGTACATATGGTAGAGTTATATGCCTATATACAACTAATTATGTATTACTACTTTTGTAGTAATAGACAATATTTTGCTGATCTACTCACAGAGTTTACAAGGACATATATGTTATTGTTATGGAATGAATAGCTGTGTCCTTCCAAATTCAGGTGTTAAAGCTTTAGACCTTGAAGGGATGATATCTGGAATTAGGGACTTTGGGAAGTAGTTAGGGTTATATGAGGAAGTAAATCTCATGGACAAGGATGGGCCCCTTTTGAAGGGTGTATGGCTATATCAAAGTAGATGCCAGGGAGATGTCCTCTCTCCTTATCCCTATGGGCACACACAAGAGCACTTAGTAACAGTAAATTAAATGGAACAAGTTTCAAAATGGAACTTACTTTGCTGGTTGGCACCTTAATCTTCGATTTCCCCAACCTCAAAACTATTAAAATTAAATCTCCACTGTTTAGGGGACCTTGTCAGTGTTGATTTGTTGTGGGTGCTTGATCTAACACATTTTATTTTCATTTCTTTAGAGGACATGAAGTTGAGAGAAGACATATTGGGTGAGGGGGAATGAATTTCATGACCAATGGAAAGGAGATATGTTCAAAATACATTGCGTTTGAAAAATTTCAAAGTATAAATAAAAAATTAATAATAATCATAATAAATAATGTGAAGCATTATAGCTTACATTCTCAATGGCTGTTACAACTGTGCAGAAGTTCACTGAGATGTATATACATTTGCTCTGACCAATTTGGGTGTGGGATTTATTTATTTGTTTTCATTATTTATTTTTATAATAAAATTCATAAAAAAGAAAATAAAGACTCTGGTTACATTAAAATAAAACAAGTAGATGTTTAAAGTAATAGTAGATCAATAGAAAACATATTCGTTGAACACTGAGAATTTAAGGATGATCCTACTAGGTATTTACTGTGATAGAATTATCCTGATGTGGGGGGTGGGGAGATGATTAGCATTGCCCTTCGGCAAAAATGGAATACCAATTTATGACAATATCCATTTGAAGCTTTACAAGGCATCTTTAGTTTCTGCAGCACTGTTTCAAGAACCACCTTTAGGCTTATGTCCCTGTGGTGGAATGTCTCTGTCTATTATGACCAGAAGTCGAACCTTGAGTTCACCATTCACCCAAACCCTGAAGTATTTACTACTTTATTGAGCTTTCCAACTCCATCATGACCACACACACACCATGATGGAGCACCTTTATTGTGCCTTTGTAGTGGCATTTTGTTCTGCCAATAGATTTGAGGTACCGGCATTAAGGTGTGGATTCGGTATGAAGACATGATTCCTTATAAAGAAGAGTAGGGGGCCTTGCTCTCTCTGTTGGGTTGTGGTCTGAACAACCTTTATGGCAGAGTCCTTCAGTGTGTAGATGTTTCCCAAATAAATATCTGTTACTCTTTATTTGGGCATTCATGGACTTTCTTTACCACACGTTCAGGCCTTTTTGACATACAATGAAGCTATCTTTGACACCTGTCATAGAAATCTCAATATTGAGCACCAAACATTATCCTTAACTGTGAGACAAAATATCCTTCCCTCCCTTAAAGTTCTTCTTGTTAGTCATTTGTTCACAGCAGGAGGAAAATCATCTGACTTGATGTGGCCTTTAATATTTATCTGGCAAAATTATAGTCCAAACTAGTGCTCAACCCCCACATCCACTTCCCTCTAATCACAACACTCCTGACATCTTCGCTGAGAAAGGCTACCATGAGCAGCTTTCTGTAGAAGAGCTCTCTGATGTTTACTTGTCACCAGTCAGCCAGAAAAGAGATGTGACTTGCACCCTGGTAAATGCATGGTTTGCTGTCTGCTGTGTCACAGTGCTGTGATTCCCAAAGATTCCAAAGCTGTCATTATCATTATTAAGACCAAACCGAGCATCCTGTTGTAGCCTTGTGTGTCACTGGCTTCCAAGTTAGCATCCATTGCTACTTTTCCTCTGCCTTACCTGGTGGATACTTTACCATGGTAAAGTGGAGAGTGTGAATAGTAAACCACAATATAGCCACTGCATGCAAGGGCTTTCATAGATTACAAACTTGACTTAACGTACGTCAAGTGTGTCTTTGCTCACTAATACTGGGAGAGGATGTTCTGCAGACCAAAAGCATATGGCAACCTATAGACACTTATAATTAGTTTGGAGAAGTTAATGCTAAAGTAGACTGTGGTTTCTGAGCATTTGTTAACATACTGCACTTCTACACTACACTGTCTTAGAATTGTCTTTTTCTATTTTGAGTAATTGCTTGTCATAATCTTCAATTATCAATAAAGATGTTTTCCACTTGAAAATTAAAAATAAACTTAAGATGTACGTAATAGGATAAAGAATTTGAAAAAGAGATATCAACTCAGTAGTTGTTAGCATCAGAATTTAAGGATTCAGAGCTCTTACTTTGTAATCTATAAGCTTTGTGCCATGCTAATAGTTTCTAATATGAACACATGTTCTTAAATTTCAGTTACGTGTCTTCTTGCTATGACCAAATGTCTGACAAGAGAAGCACTTTAGGGAGGAATTGATATTCTTTCTCACAGGTGGAATGAAACTAGTATGTCAGAGTGGGAAGTAAATGGTAGCAGCAAGAGTTTCTGGTGATAGGACACATTGCATCCACAGTCAGGAAGTAGAAGGAGATAGCTATGAGCTGGTGCTTGGCTCATACTCTTGTCACTCACTGGGGGACCCAAATGATGGTGCTGCCCACGTTCAGAGTGAAATTCCGCTAGTCTGTCATCTGGCAATAGTTGGTAAGAGTAGAATTCTCTCTGTTCTCTTAGTATCTCAGAGTGTGAAGGCTGAGAAATGAAATAGACATTTGTGTAGGGCACAGAAAGGTAGAGAAGTTACAGGGTTGAGCATTTAGAAATGAAAATGGGGCCAGGCAGTGGTGGCCCATGCTGTTAGTCCCAGCACTTGGAAGGCAGATGCAGACAGATCTCTGTGAGTTCGAGGCCAGTCTAGTCTACAGAGTGAGTTCCAGGACTGCCAAAAATACACAGAAAAACAAAACAAACAAAAAAGAAATGAAAATTAGTGTTAATTAAGATAGTTGATATTTTTCAAAAGGAAAAACAGAATTGTAAAATTTTATATAGTTCTTTAGTATTTTAACTATCTTCATAATTCTATTGTGGTAAATTCACACCAAGTATAGAACCCAGATTTTTTAGTTTATTCATGTATATGTAATCGTCACAGCCCAATTTCATTCCATTTTATCTTCCTCTGAAAGAAATCCTATACTTAGTAGTCCAGTACTATCAGTGCCTGATATATTACAGATTAGCTGTCATTCTAGACTCTGAAAGAGGTCTGTCTAATCTGTATAGTTTATGCAGGTGGAATTATACAATATGTACTTTTTATGATTAGTGCCTTTGATTACTACAGGGTGGAGTCTCACACAGTATTTTAGATAAAAACACATTTTTTTTCCTTACTGGGGAATACTACTTAGACTGGAATCATTGAGTCATAGAGTTACACTGCACTTAATACTTGAGAAATTGTCCTAATGTTCTTCAAAAGTGACTTGATGATGCTGTATTCTTGCTAGATGTGTTTGTAGTTCCTCTGATTCCACTTTTTAACACTCATCATTATCTGTGATTTTGATTACAGCCAGTCTAGTAATATATGATCTCCTTTGGATTTTGTTTTCATTAGAAAAATAAGGTATGTTGTTCAGTGGTTCTCAATTTGCTTTTTGATTATTTGTAGAAATATCTACCCAATTGCTTTTCTTGTTTTCACTGAGGTTTTCTTTTTATTTTAAGTATTTCTCAGGTAAGTGATTTGGCAACCTGTTGTCCATCCTGTAAGTTGCCTTTTGCTTTCTTGGAAGTAGCTGTTAACATGCAAAGTAAAAGAAACAAACAAACAATGGGGGGAAGTCCAAAAAACATTTGATGTGGTTCCATTCATCTGTTTTTAGTGGTTAGATTAGCTTTGACATCATATCTTAGAACCATTACCTTACCCAAGGCCACAAAGATTACATCTGTAGGTTCTTCAAGGGGTTATATAGCTCTTGACCTGGGTTCCTATTTTGGTTTGAGTTAGTTTTTGTGTATGGCCTGAAACAGAGGTGTGTCTTCATTATTTTGCATTGGCCATTCATTTGGGACATGAGTATTCTAGATAAACAGGAGAGTGCTTTCACCAATATTCTACCTAGGATTTTTGTTCCCAAAATAACCTGAATTTCCTCCTCTCTTAGTGATATTCTTTGCTTGGGGTCAGCATTCATCTGACAAAAGCCACTGACAGTCTTCAGATGAGCAATGTTTCTAAGCTCTTTGATGAGTAAACTTTCATTAACATCTTAAATAAAATTGTTAGACTTGAGAGTAAATTGTCTTCTATACATAGCCCAATCAATTGCTGTAACTAGAAGGATGTGGTCACTTTAATGCATAGTGTGAAGTCACAAGCTTATTTTGCTGCCAAGTATAGAGTTCTTTCTAGAATATTCTGCCACTGATATAGTTCCCTAGTCCTTAGAGCCTTTTCCTTGCTGATTGATTTCACCCATCGATATGGGGAGCCATGATGCCAAGTTGTTTAGTTAAATATCTATTTAGACATTTCTGTGAGGAATTGTTCTAAGTTTGAATTATATCAGTAGATTTTCCAGTAGAACAGATTGCCCTTTGTGATGTGGATGGGCCTCATCCAATCTGTTGGAGGTCATATGAGGAGAAATGGAGGTCATCAAAGAGGAAGGAATTCTACCTCTAGAGTATAACATGTAAATCTAAATTAGTTTTCAAGCTTTGGACTTCCAATTGTATCAGTTCTCAGAATTTTGTGCCTACCAGACTGCTCTGTGGATTTCAGAATTGCCAGCCCCCACAATCATATGAACCTAAAATAAATCCCTGCATAAAGATAGCTACATCCCTTGTTTTGTTTCTTGGAGAATCCTGTCTATGTAAGTGTTACAGCTCTGGGAGTAAAGGTTCTGCAATAGATAAGTTGCAGCTCTGAAGGAAAAGGCATTCTGACAGATGGATGTCAAGAGATACCACAACAGCACATTGCACAAGAGATTTATTGAGAAAAGTACAAGAGGGCAGCTTCCTCAGCTTGGGCAAGAAGCAGAAAAGAACTGAGCAGGAGGCAAGCTTTGTATAGGGTTTTGTGGAGTGAGCAGGGGGGTGCGGAACACTTTTGATAGGATTCTGTGGCCTGATCTTAGGACAAGCTCAGGATTTCAAACTCAAGGATTGGTGAGGTTTTGAGTTCAGGGGTTGGTGGGTTTTCAAAATCCAGGAGTTCAGACTTTTTAACCTACAACTATAGCACATGGTTTAAATTGGGGGAGAGATTTTCTGTAAACTAACAGGGCTACCATATAATGAAGAGGGAGGGAATATATATATGCAGCTGATAAAAATCAGTATGTATCTTCTTTGGTATTTGGGAAGAAACACAAATGTTGTACAGCATGGGACTACTGTGTTTTAAATATTAGTGATATATATCAGTTCCATGCACTGAAGACTTAAGCTCTTCAAATAGGTTGCCAAGAGCAAGCCATCTGGGTTGAAGGTGAATCGAAGTATGCAGAGAAAAATGCCTTTGGAGTGCATCCAAGTTCTATCTCCATTACTAAACTAATGAAGTTTCTTCTTGTTTTTCTAAGTAAATTTTATACTGGTAGAGATTCCCAAAGATTTCCAGGATTTGAGTATGTTATCTGATTTATTTATTTATTTATTTATTTATTTATTTATTTATTTATTTATTTTGGGTTTTTCGAGGCAGGGTTTCTCTGTGGCTTTAGAGGCTGTCCTGGAACTAACTTTTGTAAACCAGGGTGGCCTCGAACTCACAGAGATCAGCTTGCCTCTGCCCCCCAAGTGCTGGGATTAAAGGCTTGTACCACCACCATCCAGCTGTTATGTTTGTTTACTAACGTATAAGTAAATATCACTAAAACATTTTGGATATACATGTACTTACACTTATAAGTTTAATGGCATTCTAGTGAGTAATAGAGGGACCCTGTTGTAATGTCTAGAAAATACCAAGGGGTAGGGAAGTATGATAAGAATACCTCGATACAATATAACTATACATATGTAACTTTCTATTATGGAAACACTGAGTTTGATGTTTGGGGTAGAAAGATACTGTCAGACACAGTGGTGCTTCTCATAGATTTAAAGGTCTGGGTGAAACAGGTAGCAGAGACACTACCTCACATCAACAGCCTTCCTGAGTGTCAAAGGATTCACACCACTTTGTGTTAAGTAAAGTGGGACAGTGAATTAACTTCTAAATGAGCTATGGGTGATTTGGAGAACTTCTGCTTCTCCAGATTTACTAGGCTCTGGTTCGAAGGTTGGGAGTGGGATGAGTCCATTATCCTAGGACTGTAGTTTTTAACAGAAGAAAGAGAGCCCAACAATTCCAAATCCAACATTCCAAGTCAGAGAATATTGCTGGCATAACTCAGAAGAAACAAACCCAAGGTTGTAATCAAAGGGAAGGTTGCAGAGAATACAAATCTTGCAAGAGGCTGTCTTTGTAAAGAGCTAGGAAAGTCAAAGGGGATAATAGACCCTTGGTGAAAAGGACAGCATGGGAAGTTCAGAGCCAGCCTCACAGAGTCTGCTTAAGAGGCAGTGAATACACCAGCTTGGCTGTGATGAATGTGGTGTGCAAGTGATCCATGGAGCCCATGTCCTGAGATTTATGTTTATTTCCCTGACAGTGAGTTTTATAAGTCCAGAGATTTAGCTGACGTAGATGAAGACTAAGTTCTATTTTGCTTCTGAATAATGTAGTTATCTCAAAGCTGCTTCCTTTGTCTTGTTTGTTTCCCCACTATTGAAACAAGCAGGTTGGAATGGTGATAAGTGAAACAAACCTTCAAATTGCATTTTATTTTGATGCTGTAGAACTTAAACATCATCACTGAAAGGTTTTTTTGTTTTGTTTTGTTTTGTTTTTTTGAGGGGGCAAGAAGGGTCGGATCATTGGGTCAGAAAAAGTGAGACTCAGGACAGAGTTTGGGTGTTTTGACTTTAGAGGACCTGGCTCCATGGTGTTCTGAAGGAGTCAAGAAAGACTTTTAAAAGAAATTCCATTTATTAATGTCTATGCTATTGGCTTTATGTTTAGGAAGCAGTCTCCTGTACCAATTCATTCAAGGGTACTTACCACTTTCTCTTCTAAGAGGTTCAGTGTGGCTGGATTTATTTTGAGGTCTTTGATCCATTTGGACTTAAGTTTTGTGCATAGTGATAGATATGGATCTAACTGCAATCTTCTACATGCCAGCACCATTTGTTGAAGATGCTTTCTTTTTTCCATTGTATAGTTTTAGCTTCTTTGCAAAGATCAGGTGTTGATAGGTGTGTGGGTTAATATCAGGGTCTTCAATTCGATTCCATTGGTCTACCTGTCTGTTTTTGTGCCAATACCAAGCTGTTTTCATTACTATAGTTCTATAGTATAGCTTCAAGTCAGGGATGGTGATGCCTCCAGAAGGTCCTTTATTGTATAGGGTTGTTTTGGCTATCCTGGGTCTTTTGTTTTTCCATATATAAAGTTAAGAATTGTCCTTTCAAGGTCTGTGAAGAATTGTGTCAGTATTTTGATGGGGATTGCATTTAATCTGTAGATTGCTATTGGCAAGATTGACATTTTTACTATTTTTACTATCCTACCTATCCAAGAGCATGGGAGATGCTTCCATTATCTGGTATCTTCTTTAATTTCTTTTTTTTTAATGACTCAAAGTTCTTCTCATACAGGTCTTTCACCTGTTTGATTAGAGTCACCCCACGATATTTTATGTTGTTTGTGGCAATTGTAAAGGGTGATGTTTCTCTGATTTCTTTCTCAGCCCCTTTATTGTCTATTTTTGTAGGGCTACTGATATTTTTTGAATTAATCTTGTACCCTGTCACTTTGCTGAAGGTGTTTATTATCTGTAGGAGTTACCTGGTAGAATTCTTCTGTTCATTTATATAGACTATCATATCATCTGCAAATAGTGAAAGTTTGGAGGGGGGAGAAGAATATCGGGGAGCAGGAAGGTTGAATCTGGGGAAGAATAGAGGAGAGCAAGATAAGTGATATCATAATAGAGGGAGCCATTATATGTTTAAAGAGAAATCTGACAGTAGGGAGATTTCCAGAGATCTACAAGGATGACACCAACTAACAACATAAGCAATAGTGGAGAGGCTACCTTAATACCCTTCCTCAATAATGAGATTGATTTACTACCTCATATGTTATCCTAGAGCCTTCATCCAGTGGTTGATGGAAGCAGAGGCAGATACCCACAGCTAAACACTGAACTGAACTCTTGGAACCCAGTTGCAGAGAGGGAGAAGTGATGAGCAAAGGGTCAAGACCGGGCTGGTGAAACCCACAGAAACAGCTGACCTGAACAAGGGGGAGCTCAGGGACCCCAGACTGATGGCTGAGAGGTCAGCATGGAGCTGATCAAGCCCCCTGAATGTTGGTGTCAGTGAGGAGTCCTCGGCAATCTATGGGGTCTTGGGTAGTAGAGCAGTATTTATCCCTGGCACATAAATAGACTTTGGGAGCCCATTCCACATGTAAGGATGCTCTCTCAGTCTGGAGGGCCTAGACCCCGCCTGGGATGATAAGACAGACTTTGGGGATCCCCCATGGAAGTCCTTACCCTCACTGGGGAGCAGAGGGACATGGGTTAGGGCCTTGGGTGTGTTGGTGGGGAGTTGGGGGGGTTGAGGAGGGGGAGGAAGTTGGCATTGACATGTGAAGCAAGCTTGTTACTATAAAAACAAGGAAAGAAATCCAAAACCTCTCAGTGAGAATATTTACATAAGGTTATTGCTGTGACTTGAGTGTGCAATATGCCCCCAGACTTCTTGGGAAAAGCACTCTGTCCTCAGTGGCTGGCACTATCCTGGCAGGTTGTAGACCCTTTAGGAGGCAGGGCATGGATGCAAGAGGTGCATGCTGAGAACCAGAGCCATCAAGATGGTATAGTTTCGGTATAACCTGGTCCTGCTTCCTGCTTGGCCTCTAGATTCTTAACCAGAGGAAAGTGAAAAGCTGGGATGCTGCATGCAAGCCTGGATAGAGTTGCTCTTTCCATGCAACCTCCTGCTGTAAGTGACTTCACACCCTGAACCAAGAGCCATGATACATCCTTTTTCCCTTAACTTGCTTCTCCTGGGTATGTTATCACAACGATGAGGAAATTAATAAAATGGTGACCACAAGTGAAGAAAGGACAGTTTGAACAAACAGCCATCTTTCTCAAAGAGACATGTTCACAGGACAGTGAAGTCTGTTGGAGAAATTTTTATTTTGGCTCCAGGGCATGTTAAGCAACTCCTCACATGATAATTATTCTTTGAGAATTGTTCAGCATGTCTTTTATTTAAAGAAATATTGTATATGCTTTCTGCATGGAACTTAATTCTTTAGCAATTCTAAAGTATATGTAACAATCCTGCATTTTATAGGTGATAAAAGACCACACTAAAATAGGGGGTTAGAGCCAAATCTATTTTACTCTGCTTAATCATTTGACTCATCTTTCTCTTGTGTTTCCTTAATAATTTGCAGATGTGAAAGGAGGATACAATATAAGTAACAATTGGATCACAGTTTACATATTTAAAATCTAGGAATGCAGATTGGAACAAATATAAATTGGAAATGAAATCTTAAGTTTAGCAGTACGCACCGCCATATGCAACTATGAAAATCACTTGAAACTGCTGAAAATAAAATGGAAAGGAAGAGAGGAGAGAAGGAAGGAACAAAGGAAGAAAGAGGGGAAGGAGAGAGGGAGAGAGGGAAAGAGAGAGGGAGAGAGAGGCTAGGAAACTCCATCGTGTAAGAGCAGCAAGGAATCCGAAGCAGAGAACATTTGGCAAAACACATTTTATTCCCCAGTTGAAAGAGCTGTGTCTGTTTGAGAGCTATAGGGACTCCTGAGAAACTGAACTGACAGTGTGCTCATCTTAAGATCAAATATTATTTAATTTAATATCAAACAAAAACAATTATTAAAACTGAGAACCATCACAGGGATATTTTTTAATCAATTCTTGGAAACCGATGCATTAAAGATTAACTAGTATCTAAAACCTGAAGATGGATAAGAAAGTAATATTCATCATTGTTTATATGAAACAGATGATAACATTATAGTGAGACAGTTGTTACCTTTTGTATTTTAAAGGGCTATTGAGTTAGGCCTGTGTGTGGGGGTGTGGGTGGTGTGGTGTTTATAGGAAACATTTCAAATTTACTCTTATCATTGAGTTCATGTTGCTAATATTACGTTATATGCTGCATTTGTCATATTATTTTTCATAGTTGATTTAATTTTAATGTTGGTGCTAGAATACAGGATATACCAGGAAAGTAACAGTTACTCAGTTACATCCCCCTTAAATTAATGGCTACTACATTACTGTTGAGAAAAAGAGACTTTGATTATGTGACATAGCTTTTGAAACTTCTATTCCAAATGTGTCTTAAAAAACTCTGTTAGAAACAAAATACCACACCATCTCACTCTCATGACTCATGTAAGTATTTGAGTCTACTATATAGATTGCTTTCTTGGGAATTAAGATTCTCAAGAACGATGGAGACAAAATATCTTAACAGACCATGAGTAAACTTTAACTTTTCTATGGATACACTTCCTTTGGAAGATAATCTCTAAATATCACATGGGATTCTGGGTAGGAGGAGAGGGTCAGGCATACACAGTGCATCTCCCCAAAACTGACTGGAGAATGAAGTCCTGAAAGAACTTTCACCTCATGTTATTCCTGCACCCTGCATCCTCCTCCTCACCCTCCCGCCTACTCCTTTTCCTCATCTTCCTTCTCTGGTAACTTCCTTCCCTCTCCTGGCTCAGTGCCTAGGCTGACTTCTCTGGTAAGTAGTTCAGTCTCAATCTTTCAGAGAAGATGTATCCTTTCAAATATGAGATTCTGCACCAGGAGTAGTAATCACTTGATAAACTACATTTAATAATGTTTGTACTTTCTAATAGAGTTTTGGACATTTTAATCAGTTATGTAAGATATAAAAAAGTGAAATATGATAGCCATCTCTACTTAGAGTGAATTATTTGATTTATTTTACCATTACATAAACTTTTTCAATCATCACTTTAATTAGGATCCCAAATATTTCTACGACTCAAAGTTTCCCTGTGCCCTTTGTACTGGGCTCACCAGCCCCTTCTGCTGTCCCCAGGCAAACACTCCCTTGACTCAGTTATTATAACTCTGTTGCAACGTGGAGACTTTACAAATGGATTCATGCAGAATGTTGATCTTGCATAAATGTCATCAGACAGATGAAAAGATACTAACTCAATACGCATCACTATTTGCACAGATAAGAGAAATTATAATACATTGAAATAAAGTAGTATTGCATAGTGATATAAAATAAACTTTTGCTGTAACAATAAATCTTTATTCCAACTGTTCAAGCCCTGTCGCCATGTGGGCGCTTTTGCCAGGGCACCTGAGTTCTGCCTGCTGCCCCGTTAAGGTCCCCAGAGACTTATATAAGGTACAAATGCTGTTTGGCCAATGACTAGAATTTCTCATCTGCTAGCTTAGTCTTAACTATCAACTATAATCATAAGACTTATCTTATGGAGGATGTTGGTGGAAGGCATCCTGTCTTCCCCTGGATCACATGGTGGCTCCAGAACAGAGAGCACAGGAAGAGGAAGAGCACAAATTCCTTCTTGTCCTTGTTTATATATGACTCTTCCTGCTATGTCACTTCCTGCCTGGATTGCAAGACTTCTTTACTACATTTCCCAGCATTCTCCTTGACTCCTAGTCCCACCTAACTTGCTTCTTCATTGCCAACAGTACTTTATTCAACAACCAATAAGATGAACATACACAGAAGAACCTTCCCCATCATCTCCTCTTTTCTGTCTAAATATAGAGAAGTGTAACTTATCTTTTATAATAACTGAAGAAAACTATAACCATAACTGTCTGTCTTCAACTCCATCAAAGACCACAGAAGGATAATATATAAACTCTAGAAATGACAGAGACATCTTGCTACCTGAACAGTCACCCAAATTTCCGCTATAACGTTTGGGCATCCATCTTCAGCCTATAAGCCACAATGTGTCTGGCACACTTCTCCATTTCAGCAGGAACCCTTCAGGACTGTTCATCTTGTTTTGTAAGTTCAGAAGTCACTTTCTTGTGGGTCCTGCATGTCCAGTTTATACAGCAACAAACAGTCCAGGCAAGAGCAGTTTCTTGCCCAAATGGTTAATTTTGCCATGTTGAAGGCAAACTTCAAAACTAGTTTCTTTGATGCCCATTCTGACATAATTGGTGTGCCAGGAGCAGTTGTGTCTCATTGTCAAGAAAAACCCTAAACCATTTAAATGTCATTTATTCTGTAGGTCTTTGAAAGGTTTGAAGAATATCTATCCATCTCAAATACATCTTTGTATGTCTAGAAAACCTAACTAACCTAACTGTTGGTTGTATTATAGGTGACTATATAATCTGTATTTAATTATGCATTACATTTTAAAAGATCTGTATGAACACAATACCTAAATAAGAGGAGAAATCCCCATATAACATTATTAACCTTAAATATGTATCAATAAATGAAAATCCATAACAATGTAAAGTATTCATCTCCATAGCCTATTCCCCTTTTTTTCCTTTAAAAAGGGATTGACTGTGATTATCACCATTTATAACCAACTCCATTTAAATGAAAACAAACATTTATAAACAAAATTTGGGAATTTGGGTGTTGTTCATTCCAAACTGCTTCCTGCTGGTTGGGCAATGTCCATACAATGGGGATTGTGATAAAACACAGAAATCTGACCATAGTCATCTATGACTGCATAATCTCAGCTGTTTTGGATGTAGGATCAGTTGGGTCAATGCTTCAGGGCTCTTGCTTGATCAAACCATATTAGTCTGGAAGAATCCACAGCTTTTCATTTTCTGTGAAAACACAAACAAGAAATTTTTTCCCAAGTAGCCTGTCCTTAGACCTAAATTTTGAAGTCAAAGCATTTTTAAAATGTATAAATTGGATTAATTTAGCAGCAATCATAATCAAATGTATTTTAGCAGCTGTACCTCTTTCCTCGGCAATCAAATGATTTAAAGACAACAATATAGCATATAGTATCCAGACTCTGTGAGTATTTCCCATCTTTACGTGGCAATATTATTACTCTTTTTTTTTTTTTTTTTAACTTTTCCTTTTATGAGACATTGTTTCCCTGTGTAATTTTGACTGCCCTTGAATTCACTCTGTAGACCAGGCTGGCCTTGAAGTCACAGAGATCTGCTTGCCTCTGCCTCCGCAGTGCTGGGATTAAAGGCGTATGCCACCACACCCAGCTGGACCCCAAGGTTGCAAACCACACTTAATTCTTATTCAGGGCTTACTGTTCTCTTTCAAATGTCAATGTTTTTTTTTCTTTCTTTCTTTTTAATACAAAGGCAAGTTTGCTGTATTGCCAGGCAGGCACTGGACTTTGAGTCCCCTGCAGACTTCCAGGTACTGGGTTACAGGCATGAAGCACCAAACTGGCACTCTAGTGGTTTGGGGCAGGATTCAGTATGCTGTCTAGCTCATCACCCACATCAGCTCTGTGCTCTGCTCTAGTTTGGTTTTAGGTTTTTTTTTTGTTGTTGTTCTTTTATTTGTTTGCTTGCTTGTTTTGAGGCTTCTTTCAAGACCAGAGGTTCAAGTCTGGCATGCTGAAGTGTGGTTCTCTGCTCTATGTCCTGTGTGTTCTTCTCAAAACTTCACATTGCCTGATCTGGTTCAGCGGGCTGTCTTCTTCCCACCTTTCTCCATCCGGCTCCCATGTGTCTCACACCATTTGCAGCTGCTCCACAAGTCACACACACCCTGCTTTTATTTTCAGTCTTTTCTCTACTGTTACTCCATGGTGCTAGTTAGTATCAGCATATCCTAAAGCTCCAAGATTCTCTCAGTTCTATCAAGTCCACAAAATCTGGATTTTTATCTGCAGCATTTTTCTTGTTTCTAGAATTTCTGTGTTTCTGCTCAGATTGCCCATCTGTTTTTACATCCTGTCGACTTTTTCCAGCCCTCTGCATGTGACTCATTTTTTTTTTTTCTGTGCTAGACTGGTGGTAATTGTGATATCTCTGCAGTGTTGGAGCCTGCTTCTGATACTCATCAGTTACTCCCTTCAACTAGGATGGTTTTTTGTTTTGTTTTTTCTGCTTTTCAATATTCTTTTTAATGTGTTCTTCATAGCTGTACAAAATGTGCTACTGTCTAAAAGAACCTGGGCCAAAGAAGCCTTTAGTAATGTGCTGGTAAGATGTGCACAGGAGATAGGGGAGAGGGTGTTAAAATTGGGTGTTCTCCCCACCCCGCCGCCTTAGGATGGGGGTGGGGTGGGACTCTAATAGGTGTTAGGAACAAATCTTTTTAAGAAGAGGAGGCTCAAATGAATTTGAAAAACAGTTATTTCCCCTCCTACAATCCAGAGAGGACGGAAGTTTCCACCTTAAGAGCACTCAGAGGTGTGGAGATTCTCTGGTGATTAGGACACCCAGAGTGTTTGCCTTCCAGATGTGTCCTCTGGGAGCTCCCAGAGCTTTGTCGGTTGCAGCTAAAGGTTTCATGCCCAAGGCTGATTTCTGTGTAAGGTTTCTCCATGATTTTCTGCTTTGACAAACTTGGATTCCCTAAACTTGCTTGTCTGATTCAGTTTTGAGTTAACAGTTTATTCTGTAAGTTAAAGTAGGTCTCTGAAAGATCTAAGAATGGTTGAAATGTCATGTTTTCACTCCTTAGATTTGAGGGACTCCCAGGCTGTACAGTGCAGAACCAGTGGTAGGACCTCTTTGAAAGCTTCTCTGGGAAGATATTTGTTTCCATAGTGACACTTTTGAAAACATTGTGCATTATGTCTCCTTGAGAATTCAATAACAGATTGGAGTCTCAAAGGCCTTATGACATTTGTGTCTTCTAATTATTCAGGAAACACTTTTTTTTAAACTTTTCTTTGTTTCAATGTTTTTAATTTAAATTAGAAACAAGCTTGTTTTACATGTCAATCCCAGGTCCCCCCTCTCCTCGTAATCTGCCCCCACTAACCCTCTATCCCATCCCCTTTCTACTCTCCAAGGAGGGTGAGGCCTTCCATGGGGGATCTTAAAAGTCTGTCCGATCATTTGGAGCAGGGCCTAGGCCCTCCCAGTGTGTCTAGGCTGATAGAGTATCTCTCTGTGTGGAATGGGTTCCAAAGTCCATTTTTATACTAGAGATAAATACTTATCCACTACCAGAGGCCCGATAGATTGCTGAGGCCTCCTCACTGACAACCACATTCAGGGGTCTGGATCAGTCCTATGCTGTTTTTCCGGCTATCAGTCTGGGGTCTATGAGCTTCCAACTTGTTCCGGTCAGTTGTTTCTATGGATTTCACCAGCCTGGTCTTGACCCCTTTGCTCATCACTCCTCCCTCCCTGCAACTGGATTCCAGGAGTTTAGTTCAGTGTTTAGCTGTGAGTGTCTGCTTCTGCTTCCACCACCTACTGGATGAAGGCTCTTTGATGGCATATAACATAGTCATCCATATCTTTATCAGGGAAGAGCATTTAAGGTAGCCTCTCCACTATTGCTTAGGTTGTTAGTTGGTGTCATCCTTGTAGATCTCTGGATATTTCCTTAGTGCCATATTTATCTTTAAACCTATAATGGCTCCCTCTATTATACTATCTCTTATTTGCTCTCCTCTATTCTTCCCCCAACTCAAACTTCCTGCTCCCTCATGTCCTCCTCTCTCCTCTTCTTCTCCCCTTCTCTTTCTCCTAGCTCCCTTTCCCCTCCCCCTATGCTCCCAATTTGTTCAGCAGATCTTGTGCCTTTCCCCTTCTCTGGAGGATCATGTATGTCTCTCTAAGGGTCCCAGGAAACACTTTTATACTGCCAGTTCTTTGTGTTTTTAAATACACGTGTAGTAATTATTTGAGAGCAATATACATGCATATAATGGATTGATAATATTTATCCCTTAAGCCTTCCTCTAACTTCTCCAAGATCTATCCGTTTTTGTACATCCCACCAAAATTTCAAATTCCTATGTTCTTCTCCTCCTCTTCTTCTTCTTCTTCATTAATGAGTCCAATTTGTGTGACACATATACCCCTGGGTTTGGTGCCATTCCCTGAAGCATGGTCAGCCACCCAGGGGTCTTAAAGAACACTAAATTGCTCTCCCTGAGGAGCCATCAATTGTCAATGGCTTCTCTGTGAGACATAGGGGCTTGAGAACCCTTTATGCTGGGATGTTGTCAGCTTGATATTGGGAAGACCGTGTTCAGTCAACTACATATGTTGTCAATTCATGAATGCAGTGGTACTGACACTGTTTCACTACAATTCTCCCTAACCTCTTTCTTGCTCTCAATGGTTCCTGTCTTTCTGCAATTGTCTCCTAGCCTTAGGAGCTAGAGTAGGATGAATATAAGTATCTTATTTGTGAGTGAACATTCTAGAAAAATTTTCAGAAGTGAATATATCAAATTTTGATCAAATCTACTTCTTACTGACTCTATTCTTACTCCTCCCACACTGTCATCCAATGGCATGTACTCTTTTTAAGTCCACTGCACATGTTGTTGCCAGGATGTACAGCAGTGGAGGGGCATTTGCTGGAGCATGGATGCAAATAGCCAATGGATAGAGATTATGCTCTGTGAGGTGCTTAGCCCTAAATGGTACACCTGCATCATACTCCCTCCTATTGAGACTCAGGGATCATTGTAGAAGAAGGGGGACAGAAAGGTGGTAAGATCCAGGAATAGTAGGAGGCTGTTGTGAAGCCATGTTTCCTTTTTCACACCAAGACCCGACAAAGACAAAGCAAGCCAGCTCAAATTCCAGCATGGATGAGGATGGACTCCATAGCTGAGGAAATAGTGACAAGTGATGGCTGCTGAGGGAATGGGAGAAGGTTTTCTGTATTGATGACATCAAGTAAGTTCTCCTCCTTTTTTTCTGAGCTCTTCTGTCTTACTTTGCATCTTCACATTTTATTGCCCATCTTTTTTTTTATGATCCCTAACTACCTATCTTTGGTTTTGACTTCTCTGAGTCTCCTCGCTGTCTCCTCAGGTTTGTTGCGGTAATTCCAAGGCACCTTAAATGAAGCATGGCCAAAATGCCATCCTGTAACCTCTCTTTTTCAAACTTTGTCCTCTTCTGTCAGCCTCATCAAGTCATAAGTATCTATGAGCTATCCTCCCTACCCAGTCCTCTGTCATATCTTACAGGGATGAGCTAACCATAAAGGTATGTCTAGGGCCAGCACTGGAAATTCTTCACACATTCGGCTACCTTTCATTCTCCATTTTTAGTGACCTAGTTCAACTTATTACAATTAACTATGGAGCATTTTTAATAGCTTCCCACTTACCTGTACAAATGTGCTCTCCTCTTGCTCATTTTCTATACCACAAAGTAGATGGACAAAATAAATCTTCTAAAATTACAGACTACGTCATTCCATCCTGTCACTAAACATGTGTTTATAAAATAGAGTGAAAATCCCTGCCAACATGCTAAAACACTGTGTAGCATCTCACCCTTGTTCTTTCATCTCATGGGGTTATTGTCCTTCTCCTGGGACCTCTGGCTGTTTCTATGCCCAGTGGTGTTCTCACCTTAGAGGATTAGAACATGTAAACACACCTTGCTCTTTTTCATCTCTTTATTCCTTCTTCATTCTCAGTTCCAGCTCTTTTGTTAAAGGAAATCCTTCAGACTCAATGAACTAGATCACAACTTAGGGTCCAGGATCATATTGAGTCTATTATTGTGTTCATAACATATCTGCATTTTATATCTATCATAGCATTTTAAAAATAGTTTTCTCCCCTATATCTCAGGAGTTTTAAGAAGGTATAGTTTATGAGTTATTTTTCTCTCACCACTTTAGCTTCTTCATCAGACGCAGTGTTTACTTAGTAACAGATGAAGTAAACATATTGAAAAAATAAATGAACATATGAATGATATAACGTTCCAAGGTTGGAAATATGACTCATATTTCATAATTCCTCCTGAAATATATACCTTGCACCTTATGTCCCATTCTGTACTAGACTATAGTATTTTGAAATAGACACATATATTCACTCATAATTTCCTCAAGTGTTAAAATTTAAATATATGAAATCCCTGGTTTATATCTAAGTAAAATACATGTATATGAAAGTAAATAAAAAATTATTGTATTATTTAGTTAATAGTAGCACTATGTAATCACAAAAACCATAAATGTTTGAGGATTTTACAGCAACAAAATTCAAATTGGAAACCAAGAACTTGTTTGTATTTTTTATATATTTGAATTACAAACAAGATTGAATTAAATGACAATCCTAGTTCCCTTCTCCAAGAATCCATTTTTAAATAATCATCCTTTGTGTTAGAAAGACAAGTTTGACAGGCACCAGCTAAGTGAACTAGTAGGTTTATATCTCTAATAGAGTGAAGATAAAATGAATAACAATGTTTACACATGCTTTAAGAAACAGTCTTCTTCGAGTGAAGAGCAAAGGGGTTCAGACCAGGCTGGTGAAACCCACAGAAACAGCTGACCTGAACATCGAGGAACTCTTGCTCCCCAGACTGATAGTTGGGAAACCAGCATGGGACTGAGCTAGACCCCAGGAACATGGGTTTCAGTGAGGAAATCTCAGAAATCTACAGGACCTCCTGTAGTAGTTCAGTACTTATCCCTAGCATAGGTGGGGGCTTTGGGAGCCCATTTCACATAGAGGAACACTCCCTGAGCCAAGACACATGGGAGTGGGCCTAGGCCCTATCCCAAAGGATACGATAGACTCTGATGACACCCAATGGAAGGCCTCCCCATCCAGGGGGAGCAGAAAGGATATGTGATAGGTAGGGTTTTATTTTGCGGGGGTGGTAGGGGAGGCGGGAGGGAAAAGGGAACTGGGATTGTCATGTAAAACAATCTTGTTTCTAATTCAAATAAAAAAAGAAAGCATACATCACACTCAAAAAAAAAAAAAAAGAAAGAAACAGTCTTCTTCCAATATTTCTTCCTTTCTCTATGTGTATATTTGTAGTAATACAGCCGGAAATAAAAATCAGTTCTGTCTCCAATAGACTTATAAATCTTTTATTTTTCTTGATTTCTATTTTTTCTTTTCTTTAATTTATTCATTTATTTTACAACCCAACTGCAATTTCTTATCCCCCCACTTCCTCCAAGTTCCTTCCCCCATTCCCTTTTTGAACAGAAACAGGGGCAGGCCTCCCATGAGTATCAGCCAAGCATGGCATATCAGGCTGCAGTAAAACTAAGCTCTTCCCCTTGTATCTAGGCTGGCAAGGCAATCCATGTTGAGGAATAGGTCTCCAAGATCAAGCCAAATAATTAGAGATAGCCTCTGCTCCCGTTGTTAGGAGTTCCACAAATAGACCAAACAAAGCAGCTGTCACATATAGGTAGAGGACTTAGGCCAGTCCCATGCAGGATCCAGGCTTGCTGGTTCAGACTGTGAGTTCTTATAACTGTGGGTTTTAACTGTGGGTTTCCTTGTGATGTCCTTACCCTTCTGGCTCCTTTGATCCTCTCCCCCTCTCTTCAGCAGGATTCTCTGTGATTGGCCTAATGCTTGGCTGTGGGTCTCTGCCTCTATTTCCATCAGTTAGTGAATGAAGGCTCCCTGATGACAATTGGGCTGATCACCAATCTAATCAGTCACAGGCAAGTTCAGGCTATGTATCCACTATTGCAATGAATTTTCCTGATTCTTAAGTACACTTTAAATTTCATCTTACTCATGTTTTGGTAATGGCAGAAATACATTTTTTCCTCCTACATGATAAGAAAATTGTCACTTAGATCTTCAAGTAGAAAAATACATTAGTTAAGGTTGAATGCTGTTAGTGTGCCTATATCCACAAATGTGTGATTTATCCTCATTCAACAGGTTGCAATTGGGTCTCATACACTTTACAGCATCATTTTGGGGGAAATACCAGCCACAGGCTAAACATTCTTTTTTTCTGGACTCAATGGTGTGAGTTAATTGCCTGGAAAATAGCTAGGTCTAGAAACTACACTAAGATTATTACAATACCATTTTAGTGAAAGATTATAGTGTCAAGGAAGAATTCTCTTCAGATGACTACCCTCACATTGATTTTGTACAAAGGGGAAAGTCTTTTCCTGGGTAAAGAGAAAAACTTGCCTTTTGTTAAGTATTTTAAAATGATAATAAGTCAGGCTAATAGAATTCTAATGGTTCAATTTTGGAACAAGTGAGATTTCTGCCAGAGCAAACTTTGTGTTTAAACATTATAACTTTGGGACTTAAACTCAGCCATTTCCTGTCTTATAACTCAAGGTGTCATCTTTATTCATGTTAACTTACCATGTAGAGTCATCATGAACAATGTGTCCCTGAGGAATACCAAGGGGCTCTCCTTAGTCATGGATTTTTATTTGGTTTAAGAAAATCGCTTCTCAATTTTTTTCCTATAGTAATTATGCTCAATTCAGTGTTGGTAACAGGCACAAACCACTATACATGGTGACTCTGTCAGTCCTTAATAGTGCTGTCTCTGCTGGGAAATGGACCTTGTCAGTCATCAAAGCTGCCTCCAACTGCATGTTTCTGTGGTCTTTTTAAAATAGTACAGGTAATGCCTCTGTATCACTGAAACTTGGCTTATGAAATCATCATATCATCACTTTATGCTGAACAGAACTGAAAACCAGTAAGTGGGAAAATATTTGCAGCTCCTGTACCCCAAATAAAAGCTATTACAAAATCCATTCAATGATGTTGTTGTGGCCAATGTATCATCCAATTTTCCTAAGGTGTGCTTTTCAAAATACTAGCTGAATAATTGTAATTGGCGATGAAACTGCTTTCTGTCCTCTCAAAGACTCCCAGCATTAAAGAAACAGATTTAACTGTATTAACTCTTGTATGACAATAACTTGCTTATTGAAACTAACTTCCCATCTTAGATGATTCAGGCTAATACAATACAATATCATATGCTGGGTGGATGATAACTATATCAGTTTTTATCTTACCATTTGTGAAACTAGAACTCCTAGGGCAAGGAGCTAAAAGGTTTATTACCTGCTGAGGGCGCATTCTGGTTCACAATGGACTTCTACGTTCCTTACAAGGCAGAAGGCAAGAGAATCTTTGGATTGATTGACTTCCTTCCCAGTTGCACCTCCCCCATCTCTTCCCACTCTTTGCGTCTTTCCCTTCCTCTCTTAGCTCTTCCTGTTTCTTCCCCTCCCTTTTCCTCTTTTCCTCTCCTCTCCCATTTTCTCCCACATTACCTCCACCTCCCCTCCTCCCTTCCTCTTTGTTCCCTCTCTGAACCTCTCTCTTCCCCCACACTAGCCCTTCCCTCCCCACTTCTTCCCGAACTCTTGGCAAAATGCTTGATCTGCACAGAGATTTAAGCTCGCTAAGCTAAGCCCTGCACATATATGTGGATATATATATATATATATATATATATATATATATATATATATATATTTATGTGTGTGTGTATACATATATGCTAATTTTTGAGATTATAATTACGTCATTTCTCATTTCCCCCTTTTCCATCCAAATCCTCCCGTGTATCATATAGCCCACCAATTTGCCTCTCTTTCAAATTAATGGACTCCTTTTCTTTGTTTTTACATTTCTATGTGTGTACATGTATTTTCATGTATTTCTAAATACATTAATGCAATCTTTTTAATCCATGTAATATTACACACATGTGTGTCTTCAGGGCTGACCATTTGATTTTGGATAACCAGTAGGTGTGTGCTTCACTAGGGAGGACTATTTCTTCTGCTCTCAGCATTCTTAATTTTTGTGTAGTGTTGAGGACTCATGAGCTCTACCCCATCTATAGTACCATGCCTATTGTCATCCTTGTTCAAGTTATATTTAGGAAACCATATTGGTGAGAAGTCAAGGTTCTAACATTTCTAGCAGTCAAAAATCTCACAGCAAAATCCATATTCCTTTGGCTCTGACAATATGTTGCCCCCTCTTCTGTAATGATTCCTGAACCTTAAGTATAGGAGCTACAAAGATATAATCGAGATATATCAGTCAGACTGGGTCTCAGAGCTCTGATTCTAATTGGTTGTGGTTCTTACAGTGGTCTCCAACGGTTGCAAAGAAAATTTTCTTGACGAACGATGAGAATTGAACATCTCTTGGTAGAAGGACACATATTGGTTTTGTAGTCAGGAATTATGCTGTTGTATTAAATTGGCAGGTGTAGGTTCTTGTCTAAGATCCATGAATTCTCCAGCCCCAGGTAGCTGACTAGGGTTCCAGAGTCAGGAATGATTTTTCTCCATATTCTTTGTCTCTTCCCTTTCCTGACATCATTTGTCACGAACGATACTAGGATGGTCTAAACTGCTAACATACAGCAGCACAAAAGCATGCAAAGTTTTACGACACTTTTCTTGGTAATTGTTCATCTAATATATGCAGACACACTTCTCAGTATTTCCCTATGTCACCCCACTTATTCCTGTACCCTAAACTACAGTATTACTGTTGTCCTCATTTCAAAGATGCAGATACAGCAGAATTAAAGACCTCACTGCTAAACCTCTGTAGTCAGCTAAGAAGTCAATGTTAAGGCCATCAACCTGCTTAACTGTCCATTATGGCTTAACACAGCAGCATTTGAAAGGAACAAATCACTTTTCTAGTCTAAAAACACTCCATTTAAATAAGAAATCTCACATATAGCTAGATGGTCAGAAATAAATAATGCTTATTGAGTTGCAGATAGCATGGCTTCTCATATTTTATTCCTACAACTGTATATCAACACAAGTGCTTAATTAAGGCACAGTTCCTGCTCCCTTGCTTCTTGACAGCTCTTGTTGGAACAGTAGTCAATTAGAAACTTACATGAGTTGATTTAAAGCCACAACCTGTGTCCAACTCATCCTCCAGTTGGTGAACGATGGGAGATTAATGTCACAAATAGAATGTGGATATTATATATACTAGCCTCATCTGCTTAGAGCACTTGTACAATGCAGGGGGCTCATTGGGGCATTATGTTGTCAATGATCACAAAGAAATACAAGAGGATATTTGCTGAGCCTCTGCTTAGGTGAAGTATGAAAGTAGACTTCTTCTGAAACAAAACTCTAGGCCAAAAGAAAAGAAAAGAAACTTGTGGAGTAGAAATTCTGCTTCTAGCAGGTTAATATCCCAATTACATCCTGTAAACAGTTATGTGATTACCAGAAAGTCAATTTGGTGTACTTTTACTATTCTTGATTTGTGAGACTTTAACAGAGTGCAAGCTGATTGTAATGCAGTCTGACCATTATGATTTGGTAAAATGTATGTTTCAAATAGCTTTTAAAACAGAAAATGTTACTATATAGATTCTTGCAAGAAAAGTAAAATCAAGTCAGCACAAACTGAATGTATGAATGGTGGGAATCATTGAGTCTGTCTTAGAATAATCCTAATGCATATGTTCACTAATGAAATACTGGAACTAGTACACAGCAAAGTATAACTCATAATTAATTTAACTGGAATTTGTGAGTTTAAAAAGAACTAAGAAGCCTGCTGGTAGTAGAAAATGCCTTTAATCCCAGCACTCAGGTGTCAGAGGCAGGCAGATCTCTGAATTTGGGGGCAGCCTGGTCTACAGTGTGAATTCCAAGATAGTCAGGGCTACACAGAGAAACCCTGTCTCAAAAAAAAAAAAAAAGACAATACAAGAAAAACAAAAAAAAGAATTAAGAAAATTGTAGGCTTCACTAGCTTAAAGAACACAACATACAAGACTTCTTTAACAATGTTTGCTTTGGGCAGCTTAGATTTTTTTCATGAAGAAAAAGATAATTCTCTGTCCTTATTTAGGTAGCTATGTTAGTAAGACTCAACAGGAATAGCTGCACTGATGTTGCAAATCAAAGTAACTTTGGGTAACAAACTTGCTTTTCAGACTAGCTTTAGAGCAGCAAATCTCAAATAATGACATGGAGATTTATTATTAATTATAAAAGCTTGACCTTTATCTTAGGCTTGTTTCAAACTAGCTCTTGTAACTTAATTAATCCATATTTTAAAAATCTACCTTCTGTCACACGGTTTTTACCTTTCCTCAGTACAGCACGTCTGACTTTCTCTGAGTCTACTGAAGAAATTGGTATGCCTAAGTCCTCCTCCTCTTTCTCTCTCCTCAGAAATCTCGCCTAAACTCTCTTGCCTAGCTATTGATCATCCAGCTCTTTATTAAGCCAATCAGAAGCTATCTTAGGAGGAGACACATCTTTACAGTGTAAATATTCTGCAACAACTTTGAGATTTCAGTGTTTCAGTAAGAATCACAAAGATCAAACAAACAAAACAAGTGACAACAAATACTTGCAAGGTTGTGAAGAAATAGGAACCTTCATTCAGTGTTGGTGGGATTGCAAACTGATTCATCCATTCTGGATATGTGTATTGAAAATTCTCAAAATAAAGAGAAAGAACAGAAGGAAGGAAGGAAGGAAGGAAGGAAGGAAGAAAGAAAGAAAGAAAGAAAGAAAGAAAGAAAGAAAGAAAGAAAGAAAGAAAAGAAATTTGCCGTATGCACTGCTATACCACCTCACTAAGTGACATTTTCACAAAGGACTCTTATCCCACTCCAGAGATACTTGCTTATCTATGTTCATTGTTACTCTAGTCAGAATAGCTAGGAAATGGAAACAACTTACATATCCCTCAACTGAAGAATAGAAAATAAAAATGTGTTATATCTGTACTCTGGAACACTATTCACCTGTAAAGAAAAATGAAATTTGGAAGTAAATGGATGGAACTGAAATGGATCATATTGAGTAAGGTAACCCAGATCAGAAGAATACACATTTCATGCTACCTCTTATCTGTAGCTCATAATTCTAAGTCTTCAGATATGAGTGTACATCCTAGAGTAACTTCAGAACAAAGGAAAGTAAAAGGGAGGAGCCATGGGAGGGGAGGGGTTTACCAATAGAGAGGAGAATAGAAAGATACAAGTGATTTGGAGTGTGAAATGGAGGCACTTAAATTAGGATGAGCAGAGATAAATACAGAAAAGGGAGAGTAGAAAGTAAACAAAGTGTAAGAACATCTGAAAAATTTATAAGGAACCATATTATTTTCTATCTTGCTAAAATTATGCATAATTCTGTTTTAATAGCTGAAAACAAGAAGCTCACTTGAATAAGATATCAAGACAGAGTGTCATTATGAATGGCACCCACCTTGGAGTCCAGAAAACAAGACAGTTAATATGCCAATTAATGTCATAATTTAAAAGATGATTATTTAAAATAAATAAAAATAATTTAATATGTGCTAGGAATAGCTTTAAACAATCAAGTGGTTACAGCTGGCTCTAGCTTTTGTAGTTCGTAGGGAATCCATCCTTCAGGAGAACTTATTTTCAGAGATTTTAATGAAATGCCCCATAGGCAATTTGTTGGTATCTGGGAGTTTAGTGAAATTTTATAGAAGTGCAGAGTATAAAATGTAACTATGCAGGTATCTCTGCTGCTGTTTTAGGTTTAAAAGGTATCCTACGAAAAAGTGCAACAAAACTATATGGAAAATGATTTCGATCACATAGCCGCTGTTGGGGAAAAATACGTTTTCCTTCCTAGTCCCTAAGTTTTTGCCTGAGACCCTCCATCAAAATAAAGGTCAATAAGAGAAAATTACATGGGTTCACTTACTGCAAATACTTTCATTGTTTTGTTTTATTTTATTGCAGAATTGGGAATTGAACCAAGAGCCTCACCTATGCTGAGCCCCAACATAGACTCTTAGTATAACTTACATGTGAAATGAGGACACAGTGACTTCAAAGAAACAGAGAACTGTGACTTTATGTTGAGGTTTGATGAAGTCTGAACATTTAAAATATGTGCAGGATTGAACAAAGAGGGTTGTGTGACTTAACAAAGCCAATTCGTTCAGACTCCTCTTGGCATGTCCGTACTATCATACATGACCTTTCCCATGGGGAGAAGCCAAGGCTGGTGTTCAGAGAAAGGCCAGAGACTCTCATACATACAATGGTGGACAATGGTGGGAGAGTTCACAGACATTCTTACTCATGCCGTGGAGTCAGATATTGAAGAGCCACACAATTTAACTGTGTCCTAAACCCTATCACAGAACTTGTTATATCTACAGAGAGCAGCATTTTTCAGAATATGTATTTGTATCTACTGTCAGGGAACTTAAATGATTTATAGATACTTTGGTGATAAAAGTATCTACATTTTATTTCTAATTGTAGAAATGCCATGTCAAAGTTGCTGTAGGTGTCAGTGCCATTCATAGTATTATATGTGAAAAGAGATGTTAAAGGGTGCCCTGCATACTCATGGACTCTCTGAATTGACCGACTTGCTCTCTTAGCTTAACTTTCTAAGGAGCACAATTGTTTCTTTGCTCGTGAATTATCTTATATTCCTTGTATAAAATATGTTTGTGTACATCCTTATTTTAAGTGGAATAAAATATTCTGATTGTTGTTTTTTTTACATTGATCTATTTGTGTTTGTGGGGACATGTGTGTCACTGTGTATATGTGGACATCAGAGCACAATCCCTGAGAATTAACTCTTTCTATATCCCATGCTGTTTCAGGAGGCCAAACTCATCTTGTCAGGCTTGGAGACACTGCCGTTATTTAGGAATCATTTCACCAAGCCAAAATGCAAATTCATAATTTCATAAATAGAATTGTAACAGGCATTATCTTCTCCTCTGGATGAGGTGCTTTGTATGGCAAACCTATGCTGAGCTGAAGTACAACCACACAGGTATTTTCTCCAGCCTGAGATTCTTAGTGGGTTAAATTTGATTATTCTCCATTGGCTATAACAGAAAATCTTAATATTTGATTTTTCTTTGTCAGAAGAGAAAACTTAGTATTGTAGGTTGAAGCAAAAAAAAATGACAATTTTCAATCATACATGTGTGTGCTTGGTTTTACAACAATTTGACCACTTTAGAAAATATGTCTTTCAAATAAAGTAATGGTTTTGGCAGTGAGTCTTATACATTATTCTTTATCTGAAAGGTCCATAGTAATTAGAGGGCCATTCCTGTTCCCTCGATGTAAATTATGGTCTTTTATTCTTTTGTGTGACTCTTTTATTACTAAACTGGTGTGACAAATGAAGCTGGAAGGAAAAACTGCTATTACAAATGCAAAATGTGTCAGCCTAGCAGGGTCAAGGAAAAAAATGTCACAAGAAATGTTTTCCTCTTATATGGCAGAGTGATAGTTGAAAAAAATTAACATTGTAATAAACAGAGCAACAGAATGTCTGCTATATTTAACAGGACGACATTTTACTGTGATTTATGTTTTATGAAAGAGCATGCATTAAAGAGCAGCCAGTTGATTACAACTCAAAATACAGTAGTCGTGAACCATCCGATTATTTTTCTTGTACTCAAAATTGTGAGCTAACCTGTATTTGAAACATAGTGCAGAATAAGGGGAAAAGTCTTAAAAATTAATCACCACTCAGATTTAAACAATTAACGTAAATAAATATATAATAAGACATGCAAGGATTATGCATCTGCATAATTCTACACCGTTAGAGATGTTTCAGTTGTGTGTCACTTATGGGCTTATGTTATTTGCTGTGATCGTCAGGAGACAAGCCCACACTACTGGGCTAGAAGGACAGTATGAAATAAGATTCTTTCTTTGCTTCAGATATATGTTTCATCAGTGTCACTGGTCATCCAAACTACAGCTGCCACACTTGGTTTGGAAACACATAATGTAAGTGTGCCACCAAGTGGCTGCAGAATCACTTGTAAAAATGTCTTCAGAAAAGGCATCAGTAGAAATGGCTTTTTAGTGAATAATTGCTCCATTCAAAACAGAGTTAGTAAGTGGTGGAGCTTATAACCACTTCCATAATTCTCACTCTCATGTTTAGCCCAAGTCTCTCTGATTCTGAGGTGAAAAAGCCACACAATAAGACATTTTATTTTTCTTCTGTTTCTACTGCTGGCTAAAGTCAAGCTGGAGCAATTCTTAGCCACTGCTTCAAGGTACATATTGTGCTTAAATGGAGTGATGGACTAGGAAAGAGTGTTTGTGCTAGAGCAGGTTCAGAGTCCAAGAAAATCTTGGTTGCCCATTTGTGAGATGGATGAAGACTACAATTTGTTTATACACTTTGCTCATCAATAGGGCAGCTGATATTTATAGTAAATATTTTCCATTCTACAGAACTTGGAATTCCCTTTCCAGGGAGCTTCTTGTCTCATTAGTCATCAACTCTCACAATATTTTGATATGAAGGTATCACTGCCCACGTAGGCATCCCCTTATCACTCTAGTCTGAGGACTCATGTGCAAAGTCTTATCTGATGACCAGCTCACGCCCTGGAGAAGCATGCCTCTATGACTGACAGTGACCCCTGACACACGTCTATATCACATTTCTCTCATAGGTTAGTGTGTCTGCATTGGGCAAACATGGGTACAAATGACTACTGAAAGAAAGGTGGGGAATGTTCTCATGCAGGAAGGGAAGATTAAATACTAGAGGAAGGAGGTGTTTCTGCAATCATGTGTGTATGTATGTGTCTGTGTGGCATTCATTTTTGCTGGACTGTCCCTTATGGGTTAAAATAAGGTCTAAGGAGGTTCTTTGAGATGCTTTTTTTTTACTGACTGTCCAGCCAGGAGACTGAATGAACATTCTAGCAGGTGTTTTAACTTCAGACAATCTGACATCACTGTTCTTTGTGGGAGCTCCTCAGGCATTGGTCACTCTCTCTGTAGTTTCTCATCATTACTTTTGTTAACCCCAAATGGTTGCATCTATAAAAGTATTTTGATTTTAAAGATTGCAATAATGAAATCCCAAACTATAGTTTTTCTCCCTACTAAAAATCCTGCTCCTTAATTAAAGTTAATATCTAGTACCGTTTTTATATTGTGTAAGATTTCTTTATGTTCAATCATAAAATTGTAGGAAAGAATGAGTAATCAATTTGTTGATCCACTGTTGTAGAGCCCAGACTTTCTGGGAATAATGATACATGCTTGTAATACCACCAATAGCAGAGATGGATTTAGAGGAGCAGGGGTTTCAGACAAGAGAAGGCTACATGGGGAATTCCAAACCATCCTGGAATAAGTAAGTTCAAAAAATAATTACAGATTTTGTAAAGACAAACTCACCCATTTTGACTTCTTCATTAGAAAGTGAAAATTGAAGTCAAAGTAAATTCAAAGTAGTAGTAATATTAATATTTAAAATAATACACTTTCTCAACGTACTAGTAAAGAAAACTAGATTACAGTAGGAAAAAAAAAACAACAGATGAAACTAAAGCATGTGCTTTCTGAATTCAGAATCTTATGGCATCAGCTATCTCCATGAAAATGTTGGCTTGTTGTCATTTAGTTACTGATTCTCATGCATAAAACTTTATTAGATATCAGAACTAAATAATTATTCCTGCTCCTTTTGTCCATGATATCTTATAATCTGTAAAAAATTATAGTCTCCAAAGAATTTAAAATAAAAATGATTATATTTTTTCTTTTCCATTTTATTTTATTTTATTTTATTTTGGTTTTTTAAGACAGGGTTTCTCTGTGGCTTTGGAGGCTGTCCTGGAACTAGCTCTTGTAGACCAGGGTGGTCTCGAACTCACAGAGATCTGCCTGCCTCTGCCTCCCAAGTGCTGGGATTAAAGTTGTGCGCCACCACCGTCCGGCTCTTTTCCATTTTTTATTTGAATTAGAAACAAGATTGTTTTACATGTCAATCTGAGTTCCCTCTTCCTCCCCTAGTCCCCTGCCACTCCCCAACTAAAACCCTGTCTATCATTACTCTTTCTGTACCCCAGGGAGGGTGAGGTCTGCCATAGTGGGTCTTCAGAGTCTGTCATATCCTTTGGGATAGGGCCTAGGCCCAGCCCCATGTGTCTAGGCTGAGGGAGTATCCCTCTATGTGGAATTGGCTCCCAAAGTCCATTCCTATGATAGGGATAAGTACTGATCTACTACAAGAGGCCCTATAGATCTCAGAAGTCTCCTCACTGAAACCCACATTCCTGGGGTTTGGATCAGTCCCTTGCTGGTTTTCCAATTATCAGTCTGGGAAACCCCCTTGTTCAGGTCAGCTGTTTCTGTGGGTTTCACCAGACTGGTCTGGACCCCTATGCTCATCAGTTCTCCTTCTCTGCAACTGAATTCCAGTTCAGTTCAGTGTTTAGTTGTGGGTGTCTGCTGCTGGATGAAGGCTCTCGAATGGCATATAAGTCAGACATCAACCTCATTATCAGGGGAAGGCATTTAAGGTAGTCTCTCCTCTGTTGTTCAGATTGTTAGTTGGTGTCATCCTTGTAGATCTGCAGACATTTCCCTAGTGCCTGATTTCTCTTTAAACCTATAATGGCTCCCTCTATGATGATATCTCTTAAGTTGCTCTCCTCTATTCTTCCCAATTTGCTCAGCAGATCTTGTCCCTTTCCCCTTCTCAGGGGGACTATGTATGTCTCTCTTAGAGTCTTCCTTGTTTCTTAGCTTCTCTGGCAATGTGGATTGTAGGCTGGTAATCCTTTGCTCAATGTCTAAAATTCAAATATGTGTGAGTACATACCATGTTTGTGTTTTTGTGACTGGGTTAACTCGCTCAGAATAGTTTCTTCTACTTCTATCCATTTGCCTGCAAATTTCAAGATTCCCTTGGGTTTTTTTTTTTGTTTGTTTTTGTTTTTGTTTTTTTTTTTTCTGCTGAGTAGTACTCCATTGTGTAAATGTATCACATTTTCTTTATCCATTCTTCAGTTGAGGGCATCTAGGATTCTTCCAGGTTCTGGCTATATTTTAAGTGAATTTTTTTACCTCTTTTGTGGGTTTTAGTTGGTGAGAGATAAGGCACAAATAACTCAAGGAAACTGTTTTCTGACTTTAGATGGTTCTTCTTGTTTAAACTGGAAATGTGTTTAGTGGCTGTGCTGAGAGACAAAGGTGTCGAGGTCAACCTGAGCTGCAGATTAACAGATGGTTTATTTTTTGTTCTTTGCATCACTCTTTTCTTGTAAAACAAATCCATTCTAATCTTTTATGAATCATTATACATTTCATGCACTAGTCTACAGTATGTTTTATTCATTTTCACAAATGCACAAGGATGAATGACATCAAAAAGTGTTTGAAGATTAAAAGGGCTGACACCTTTATCTCTGTGTAAGTTAGACACTTAGGTTTGTAGGGCACTAATTTAAAGAGTTAGAACAGACAGTTCAGGTACAATAGCAAAAAGTTCAATGGCTGTCATTTCAAATTCTCCTGTTTGCTATTATTCCTCAAATCCACAAAACAGAAAACATTCTATTTAATAAACCTTTTCTCTTAAAGTCTAGAATTGTCACCCCAAGGCCTAGGTTATCACTTGTAATAATATCCAATGCCACTTAGAAATATTGTATATATTTATTTTAGATATGCAATTTCCCATCAACAAATCATGGAATGTGTATGCTTTGTGGCAACCTAAATGAAAAGCAGGTGACGAAAATATATCTTTTATTGTTTTTGCATAGTTTTAGTAGTACAGACATGGCTTTGAATGCTTTCCAAAAATCTAGCTGGGGACACGTTCTGGCACTTTCTGTAATTTATTCTATTATTCACAATTGGTCACTTGCAGCTCATCTGCAGGAAAGTTTAATAACATGAGTATAAATTGTGACAGTTACCAAGATACATATTCTAGATAGAGAACATGAGACTCCACCCACTGTGCCTCAAGGAAATACAACTTTAGCCAGGTATAGGTAGCATTTTTTTTGTGTGTGAAACTTTTGTTTTATAATGCTAGTTACATTTCTAGATAAGTTAGTATCTACCTGCGCTAATCACACAGCACCTTTGATGTCTTGAACAGACTATAACCATCACAAGTGGGGGGAAAGAGGTTGCTCAGAAGAGCCCACAGTCTTTGAGATTCTCTTTTATTATTATATCTGTCACTGCATCAAACACAAATTTGACGTTTTGTGTATCAGTAGCACAGGTCATATGAGAGTAAATTTCCTTATCTTCTTTCTTTAAATTCAGGTCTAGAAACTGGTTCTTGATATAGTTCCCGGCATCTTCGAAAGTATTTGGTCCTTGGTGAACAAAGAAATGAAAGAAATAAATAGTAATCAAGTCCAATAGGGAGTTCAATGGCTGTCATTTTGAATTAATACAAGCTAAAAGAGAGAATAGGTCAGACTATGGCAGACTCAGTAGCAGAAACAGGTAGTATTGAAGAGGCCTTAAGAAGAGAGTTGAGAAGAGGGGAATAAAAAAGATGAAGGAAAGCCAGAAGTTATGACTGATCACACTTCTAGATGGAGTTGGATAATGAATTGAAATTTAGAAGATCTGGTCAGAAGGAGAAGAATGACATTTTGTAGGGGCAGTGTACAAATCAGACAGAATAAGTGGTAAGGAAGTTAGTTCATTGTCTTAACTGCCGGGTAAGCAGAGAAGCTGAGCAGAGCATTAGAAGGTTGTAGAGAGTGACTCTTGCCTCCTCTATACCTGAAGAATGTTGGGCCTGAGAAACTTCAGTAGGATGACACCCAGAGCAGATGGGGAGGGCAGATATAAAAGTATAAAACAGTAAATCTGGCAAACAACTGTAGCTACAGATTGACTTTATGCCAGAATATGTGTGCTGAGGACACAGAAGCAAGGACGTGAAAGATTATCAAAGGGGATAAAAATTTTGCTTTCAAACTTTATTGTTGTTAGAAGTAAAATTCTAGGAGAAAAATAGTCTTCAAACCATATAACACAACTGGAAGTTGGCTCAGGGCAGAGTTCTTACCTAGCATATATAGGTCATGAGTGTAATACCCAGTTCTAGTAAATAATTTAACAAATAAATAAGAATACAATAAGATAAATAAATTAAAAATTAAAAACTTGGAAATTAAGTATTGACAGGAATACAAAAACACAGAAACTGTAGTCATTGTTAGTGGGAATGCAAAATGCTCTAGTCACTGCAGAAGGCTGGACACTGCATAATTCTAGAAGTTTGAGATTCTGGAAAATGTGAAACTAATAATATTTGAAACATCTGTAGTTTCTAGAGTTTGGAGAGTCAGGTCATATATAGGTGAAACCTAGGTGAATATATGAAAATGGAACTATTTCATATGGTACTATACTAATTCTTTAGTTTGGATCTGAATGTCCCTCGAAGGCCCATTTGTTACAGGTTTGTTCCCTAACATGGTACCACCTAAGGAAGTAGAAACTCTTGATAAGTGGCTCTTCATGGGAGGTCTTTTTGGCTATTGAAGATGTTCCTTCAAAGGGGACTGTGGGTTACCTATCTCTTTTTCTCCCTTCCTTTTTTGACAGGGACCTTACAGACCTACTATGCGACAATCCTCTGGACCAACTAAACATTGATTGGAACTTCACAGGCTATGAGATTAAAAAAAAAAAACTGCTTTTCTCTTTGTCAGCTGACTTACCTTGTGTATTTGTTATCTTAACAGAAAGCTAATTAACATGACATGCATTTACCAAAACACATAGAAACTATCAGACACAGAGAGCAAACCCTAATTACACTGTGGGTTTCAGTTAATTATGTGTCAACATCATTCCATCAATTACAACAAGTGCACTACATCAATATAAGATGTAACTAATAGGATACTGGGGGAGAGGAAACTGAGGAAGTACATAAAATCTCTGATTTCTTAAACTGTTTATTCCTCTGTGAATAAAACCTGCTCTAAGAAACTGCATTAATTAAATATATGTCCCTTACGTCTATATTTAATCTATAACATTAAGTATAGGTTCATATTGTATTTATCATATGATATGCAGACATTAAAAATGATGTTTGTGATTCTAGAATGACACACTTAGTAAAATTTAGTAACTAGCATAAATATCTACTTTGACAGACTGCCATGGTCTTAGTACATCTAATACCTAAAGGGTAAATTCAGATTTATATTTACGTTTAAGTTATGACTATTTGCATCTTACATAATTTTATCAACAAGAGTACATCTAAGTACTTAAAAAACTAACTCTGTAAAGGTAAATCAATCCTTTTGTGTGACACCAATGCCTTAGTAGTCACTGACTGACAGGACCAGCAATCAAATGCTGGATGTCAGGAGACCAGAGAATGAAAAGCACCACAATTCTCAAATTCATTCCTGCTGTTCCCTGGCCACACTGTAGACATTGAAGAGCCATTGAGCTCCAATGTGACATTGTAAGCTCAAGTTAGGGTGACATTACAATCACAATATTATTGTGAAGGTAATAGAGCTTGCAGCATCATTAGATATGTGTGCAGAGTAGCGACTCTCTCCTATCTAACATTTTCCACTTTGTTACATTTGGAGTTTGCTTTAATTTACACAATATAGCAAAATCTCTCTTTTTTTGAAAGATTGTTTTCAATGGGAATCACAGTCATGCTAAGATCCTAATAGAAGTGGGGAGATGGCCTCATCCATGAACTGCCTGCACAAAAGCATGAGGACCTGAGTTGACTCCCAAGAACCCACCTATAAACCAGGGTGCAGCAGTGTGATTCTGCAATTTTAAAGTGCAGGAGTGAGGGGGAGGGTGGGGACAAGTGGATTCAGGAAGCCCATTGGTCAGCCAGTTTGCTTGCATAGATTAATTATAAGATCTGAGAGGGACCATGTCCCAAAAACATAAAGGTAGTGGGGCTAGGGATATTGCTCAGAGGTTAGAAGCACTTATTGCACTCTTAAAAAACATGGATTTGTTTCAGAGACCCACATGGTGACTCACCTGTCTCTGTAATTCCAGTTTCAGGCTAGCCAGAGCCATGTCCTAGCCTCCAATGTGGTGCATAGAAACTCATTTAAACTCACAAACATTCATGTTGAAAATTAGCCATTTTTAACAGTGGAGAGTAATTGAAGACATCAGTTATCATTCTTGAGATTGCACAAGCATGCCATAGCCTGCATACACACACACACACACACACACACACACACACACACACACACACACACACACACACACACACACATACACACACACACACACACACACACACACACACACACACACACACACACACACACACACACACACACACACACACACGGTAGGGAGGCACAGTGGACATCACCAGCTTACTGTCTAAAACAGAGGGAAACAATGTTACCAGTGCACTGTGGAAACTATCTAGAATGTAGGGAAACAACGTTACCAGTGTACTCTGGAAAGCAGATGCTCAGGTGCACCTTGGTCACCTTTTCCTGGAAGAGATCTTTCTTGTTGAGAAACAGAACAATGGAGGTGGTTGCAAAATACTTGTGATTACAGATGCTGTTGAACAGGTGGAGACTTTCATGCATTCTGTTCTGTGGTGTAAAGAACAAGATTATGAAAAGTTATTATCGGCAGTGTTTGGACATGGGTATCACAAACAAGGACCTAAATAATATGCACTTTTTTAAGGAGGACAGTGGGCTGGGAGGTGCAGTAGTACAATTGGATAGCACTGTTTGGGATGCCTTGGTCTCTTTCCTCTTCCTCCACTGTTTGCCCTGGACTTACCACCTCTTCATCTTCTACAAGCACCATGTCATAGGCACTTAGTGCAGCACAAAATATAATGCATGTCACTCCTTCAAAGCAGTGGATCCATTTCTTCCTCTCTGATCTCTGTCCACCTACATCAAACATTCTTTAAAAAGATAAAATGAAAAATTAATCCTCCAAATTTTGTTGAATTGTTGACACTGACTGCATATTTCAACATACTTAAATGCATTCTTTGATTTCTGTTGTATAATTTAAGTTGATTAAGCACTACACAAAATAGGAAAATTTCATTAGTGAACTAATTCTCATGGACATTTTAAAGTTTAAAATTTGCTGCAGTTTTTAATTCTCAGAAGATTCTGATAGAATTTTGCATATATTTTCAAGAATGAATAGAAGACTGGGTGTGTCATTGTGATACAAGGATTCTCTCTGATCGATTCTTAAATTTCTTTTTTATTCAAGCAAATAGCTTGCACTCTGTGCTAACACTCATTCAAATCCTCTTATATGAAGATGAAAAGATATGATCACTCTTTTCAAAGATCTTGCTGGCTGGCAGAGAGATAAACATGCAATTGATCATAACGGTATGTAATTAAACATTCAGATATTCAAATAGTATGTCATTATTAGGCAGCATTTAAGACATTCTGAAGGATCGTGGAAATTACTCACAGGAAGTGTTTGAATATGTGGGCTCAGTTCTACATTATTAAATTAGTAGAAATTGTCATGGACAGAGAAACCAGTAAGTAGCTAGCACTTACTCTCTGTACCACTCTTCCTTTTCTTCAGACACTGCACATCTAAAATGCAACATCTCTTTCATCTCCTTCTTTGCAACTCTTCTCTCATCAAGTCGCCAACATTTCTATTAGGACTAGTGCAAAGTGTCCTGGCTTATTGTTCTATTGCTGCTGCCCCAGCCTCCAAAAGTACTCTTCCATCACTCACACCTTCCTTAGTTAAGTATCCATACTGTTGCAACTTTTTCATGGATTCTGTTTCTCTTAGAACAAGAAATAAATTTGTGATAACTCACAAGCTGTGGCAACCTTTCTCATCCTCCCCGCCCTTCCCATCTTGTTTCGTGTCATTCTCCTTTCAACACAGTAAAATCATGGTGTTCTCTTAGTTTAAACCAAGACAAATCTGTTTCTGATTGGTCAGGACTCTTTGACAGGTTCTCTTTTTCCTCAGATGTGCAGTCTTCTTTCCCTTTCAATTAGTTAATTGTTTTTGAGTCAGTCTCCTATAGGGCATGATGACAATGCACTCACTGTGTAGTTGGGACTGTCATTCCTTCTTGCCTTCACTCTCCAAGTTGTAGGATCACAGGCAAGAGGCACCCTTTTCCCCTTTCATTACAACCTCTCTCTCAACTTTCATGTTTTGTTATCAATGTCTCATCTACAGAGAAGGGTTTCTGAGAGTCCCCCTACGTTCTCTCTCCTCATCTCCACTTATTTTATGTTACACCAGTGTTATTTCATGGGATTCAGGCCAAACAATAAAAAAATGTAATTCATCTGTTTAACATCTGCTATGTTTAACAGAACAGCATCCCGTGTGAGGCAGGGGCTCTATGTTAGTCATTGTTTCATTTACATCATGCAACAGCATGCCTGGAACATGGTATGCATGTAATACATATTCACAAGATAATAGAACAGAGATCATGCTAACAAAATGAACAAACAACTTATATGAAAAGTACGTTTGCATTTTGCAAGTAACTAGATATGAGATAATGGAACATGTCTGCAGAAAGCAACTTAAATTTTTAGAAGCTGTACACGGAAATGCAGTGTAGCAAGCAGAGAAGGGCTGTACCTGGAAATGCAGTGATCAGTAATTACAAAAATGCCTAACAAATCTCAGAAAATGAGGGGTTGAGTTTTATGGGTGTCTGGGTGGAAACACTGGGTGAAATCAACAGCAAGAGCAAAGAATGGAAGAATGCCTGATGAACTATTTGCGGCTGGCCAGCAAGAAAGTAGATGAATCATGGGAAGATTAGATTCAATATTGCAGTCCTTGGTGGGTGGAGGTGGAAGATCTTAAGAAATTTGTGTGGAAGATTGACATTGTTCATTTGTTTATTATAGTACTAAGGCTGCTCTAATCTGAGTCTGGACAGAAGATATATATTCGATAACATAGAAACTAAGTTACAAGCTACAAGGATATCATCATATTTGAGGCAGAGATGATAATCATTGAAAGCATCCAGGCTGGACAAGGTTATAGGGTGATAATACTTAGCCTAATAAATACCAATCATGTGATTTCATAAAGATAACCAAAGTAAAATGCTTTGGGTGTGGTAATGAAATCAAGCCTATAACCCCAGCACCTAGAGGCAGAAGCAGCAGAGCAAATTCAAGACCACACATTCTACATAGCAAGAAGCTGGCTAAAGGAAAAACAAATATTACTTTTTACTTCATATTTCCCATATAAACCCATTAGAGAATAGATAAGTGAAGCTACATGTACCTATTGATAAGAGGGGAAACTCCAAAAAGTCTAAAGTTTAACCACAGTTTGGGAAATACAGATTACAAGATAAGAACACTAACAACATAGCTATCAACTTTGGAGCAAAAAAAAAAAAAGTCCTCAAATGTCCCAAACCAAACCATATCTATGCTATACTCTTGGGCACATGGAAGAATCATTGACTCAGAGCCCTGGAGGGAGGAACATGTAAGATGTGTACAGATATTTTTCTTATTTTCAGATGTGTTCAAGTAACAACTTGTTCAAGGTTGTTATTAATTTAATGTTTTCCAAGGTGATGTGTTTCAGGCACTATGCTAGAGACTATAATAACTGATTTGAATGATTTTTTTCCTTATGTATACACCTATATACTATACCAGGCGTCTCTAGTTAGTTTTAGCACCTAGAGTTATCTACTAAGTCCTCTGTAGAAGGCTGGACTAATCTCTAGTTTTCTCTCTCCAGGTCACATAGCAGTTTTTTTGTGCTGAAAAACAGGTCAATGGGCAAAAATAAAATTTTATATGAGATGTTTCCCCACATATCAATAGAAATATTGTACAACTTGATTCCAGGTGTTTAACATATTCTCCACTTGCTTTTTTGTTGTCCTATTCTAGATCCTCAGATGATCTCAAAGGAATGTGGCTCTATGCCTGATCAAGATGCACTAACTTGTGGGTTTTTCAATGTGACTTTAAAAAGCTCATGTCTAAGATGGCATTCATGGTGGGCTTTTCCTGTGCACCTGTCACTCTGAGTCACATCCAAAGATTTGAACAGACAATAATGTCTTTAGTTCTAGCTTCTTCTTGGGTTCTAATCCTTTCTCCAATGGCTGCTTAATGGAAAACTGACTAACTTAGCACAGGCCCCGGACAACAGAATCACATAAATGGGTGATTTGGTTTTCAAGAAAAGAATAGTGGTTCCTTTTCACACTAAGAATGGCATGCTATTGGACTCAAGTACATGGCATTAAATTCTGTCCACTAGTGGGACTTGGATTTGATGGAGCATTTAGTTTTGTCTCTTTTAATCAGATTTTGTTCTCTACTGTCAATTGCTGTCTATTCTTATTTACACTTTCTTCTTTAATTCACAAGACATTTTCAATCAAATTGTCTTCTAATCTTTAAATTCTGAGGAAAAGCCTTCTCTTTTAACCATAGTTGTTAACAATTGCTAAATCTATTGCAGGTGAGTTGGTATTTTACCATAGAGATAGTAATATGATTATCAATAAAAAATTAGTTTCATTTTATTTTATGTTTGATGCAGGTTCTACCTCTAAGCAAAATGATAATAAAAATGATCAAGATATGAGAGTTCTAAGGGAACTTTATGGAATGCATAAATTCACCAGAATGAGGAAAAAGGTGTTCCACATACTTCTTGCATACTTACTTTCAGCATACACTTTTCTCCACATTCATAAGCTCAGTGATCTCATATGGTTCTACTCCAACATGAACCAAGTGAAGAGTCTGAGGTGATTAACAAAATGAAAGAAAACCTTTCATCTAGGTCCTTACCTTCACTGAGGATCTGACAACCTTACTATGGACTAGTAACTCATGGCAGGTATGAGAGGGAGTTCTCTTGAGGTAAATATAAACAGTGGAGATATGTAACAGTAGTGAGATTACCTAAGCATTGTATGAATGTATTTGAATTGTGTGCTCTGCCTGAGAAACAAGTAGTTGAGTTGTCTTTGCATCTGGAGGGAAAACAATATTCTCACTAAGACTGAGCCTTGGAAGAGTTGAGTTAAGATTAAAACATATTATTATTTTTTCACCAAATCACTATCTGTGAGATGTGGGATTTAGGAAGCATGACTTCAACCCTGTTTTCTCAGCATTAAATAGCTTCCTCTGAACATGTTTAACATGCTCAGCTTTCTTTCAAGAAAAGGAGGATAAAGACTATGCAGTCTTTGTTCATATTGATGAAGTGTCTGACAGTCATTCTATGATCCTCCCATTTATGACTCACATGAGTCACTGCATTGTTTTCTGTACAGAATGGCACAGAAGCTTGAGGCCAGAGTTCTCTACATGTTTCTCTAAGCCATCTGCTGTTATTGAACTGAAATGCTCATTAGCCAATTAGATCAAGGTCTAGAGAGTTGCTTTTATGTTGCTTCTTTTGGACATCATATTAGCTTTGTGAAGAGTTGGGTCTTCTTCACTATTATTATAATGATTTAATCTCTTATATATATTTAATTTTAGCTTCTTATAGAAATTCAAACTGAGGTCTATTTTATAGAAATATACATTTAATATTTTCAAATAAGCTAACTATGAGCAAAGGGGAATTTTACTTATATATTTGACTACACATACACACACATACAAAAAAAAAACAAAAACAAAAATACAAAACCATTGTGACTATTCTATGAAGAAAATTAAAATCAGAAAAACATCCATACTCACTATCTGGTAGTTTAGACTGATCAAACTGACAAGTTAATAAGAGGACTATGGTCTTGCATGGGTATCGTTAGTCCCTGAACGAGAGCTTTAAAAATGCTGCATGGAGCTTACCGTCCTAATTTTGGATATTGGGGAAGGGGATATTTATTTAACTTTGAAAAGCTTCTTATAAATATTTTCAAAAGTCTGATGGTAAAATTAGGAGTCTTGAAGTTAAAAGAAAGGTTTTAAATTATTGAGTACAATATAAATAAAAGTTAACAATTAACATGCCAGGCTTTTAAGTGCTCGCCAAATATTGATTATTTGTTAAATTGTCCATGATATTGACATAGGGAAAGCCAAGAGATTTACATGACTGTGTTAAACAGCTGACTAAATAGTTGAGTTTTATGGTCCTATTTAATCAGTTGGAAGGCTGTTGAATTTTATGGGTTTTTGTCAAATAGGTGGCTAAATATTTGACCACACAAAAGTACTTATGCTTAGTATTATAATTGATTAGTATGAATAATTTGACCATTCCAATTCCTGAAAAATCATGTAATGTGGGAGAAGTAATTTCCAGCCAAGTTCCAGCAATATAGCTTCTCCTCAAACATGGGGATCTCTGAAATAAACACCATCTCTCACCTTTTCTACCCTCTGGCCACATAGACATGAATGCTGATCTGAGTAGGACTCTCTTTGGAACTATTCTGTTAAAGATTTGTACATGATGCTGACTTAGTCAGAACTGGTTAGTATCTTACTACAGGTACATATGAGGGTGTGAGTTGCTGAGCTTGTTTCATTATACAGCCACAGTCATATCATCACATACATCATTCTGTAACCCAGTTTTAAAAATGGAGGATAGATATTAACAGACACCCAGGGATGTCTGTACAGAGAGGTATGTCTAAATCCCTTAATTACTCTTGACATTAAATGTAATAAAAATATTCAGAAGTATAAGTGAACCAATTCTGAAACAGCCATAATTACTAATGTCATTTACCATGAGCACTGATATTGTATGAAAAAACAAACTACTTTCAATGAAAGAAAAACAGAAAAACTAATTCAGGCACATAATTTAAAATCAGAGTTATTAAAATAAATTCTAGGCTATGCATGTTGGTACATACACACAATCTAAGCACTTAGGAGGGGGAGGCAAGAGAGTGGCAAGTTTGAAGCTAACCTGGGCTACATAGTGATTTCAAGGCCAGCCTAATGCTCAAAATCAAGGGTTAGGGGGTCTAGCTCAGCAGTAGGGGAATCTACCTAGAGTGTTAGAGGTCCTAGGTTTTACGCTCAGCTCTGGAAGCAAACAAATCATCAAATTAGATCACATGCTATTCTGGTAATATTAATCACAAACACATATGTAACAAATATGTAACATATGTGAATTAATGTTCTCTGAGTTCTATTGGAGAATAACAACTCTAAACTGGGATGCAGCTCCTGGCTAGACAAGCAGCCTCATAGCTAAGCCTAGTGACTCACACACTTGGAAATGAACACAGTGAATAGAATTCAACTTTATATTTTAAGAAAGCTGTCATTTTTTTTCAAATCACAGATCTGTTCATACATTCTTAAAAGCAGTTATGCCAAATTTACAAATTTTAAGCTCTGTGTTGAAATAGTTTCTAGCCTTTCTGGCTCCTATACACAGTGGTTTCAATTCTGTATTTTAACTGTGGAACATTTAAGGAGAAAATGGCTTTTCTATGATTGATAACTTATTTTAGATTTCTTTCTAAATCACTTAAGTCTGGGGAATTGTCCACAACAGAAGGGCTTAGATTTCATTCTATTTTCAAATGACCTAGCAACTTGAACATCTGTAAACAACGTTGGTCAGATTGGCAGTTGGCACTCTGCTTTGATAAGAACTCTTGAGATAAGTTGCTCTATCTGCTTGACAGTTGGTTCTCTGGTTTGATAAGAACTCTAGGCTAATTTCCATTAAATTGGATGATACATGGAGATGATACAGTACTTTGGCAGACAGAGCTTTTCATTTTGATATTCCTATTTAAAATTCTAGAGTTCTCTATTTTAATATGTAAATTAACGCATTAGTTTTAAATAGCCTTAGGATGATTTGTGCTATGCAAATACAAATCAATGCTAATGTAATATATTTTAACACCTGGGCGATTGCTTAAGTGAAGTTAGAAAATATATTATTTTTACATGCAACTTTTAAATGCCGAACTTTATATGCAGTATGAAAGCCTAGACATTTGGATTATTCTACTCAGTACTTGAAAGATGGTTAAACTTTAGAAATTTATTAAGTGGTTATTATATCTCAATTGATGTGAAGAAACTTTAAAATTCTTCAAATATTTAATAAGTATTTTGTTATCTCCCCAGAAACTGTGATTTATTTTTCTCTCTTACCATTTTTCTGTGAAAGGGATTATAAAGGAAGACCATCTTCATGCAATAATTGCTTCACAAGAAAAGAATGCTTTCCATACAAATGTATCTAATGGGCCCATCAGTGACATGGTGTAAAGATATGCTTTTTATAAAGAGGAAGATGTACACTTTGATGACAACCTCAGCGTTTCCTCATAAGACCCTTGGTGATTCATTCCCAACCTCCATTCTTTATCAGAAATAGCATCAGCCTGCTTACCATGTCACACACAGCTACTTTATATACATGGTGCTTCACACGATGTATTTAGCTAAAGCTGACCACTTGTTTGTCTTACAAACCACTCTGGTAAGCTCTGGCAGCAGATCATGATCACATGTAACCCCTGACTCATTAAGGTTGAGGGTGCGTGAAGTAGAAACGGAAACAAAAAGGGGAAACAAGAAAAAAGAAGCAAGGAGATCATGTATTGGTAACAAGGAGAAAGAGGGAAGAAGGTTGGTATATTACTATTGAAAAGCGGATGACAGCTGCTGTTTTGAATTTCCTCCTAACTTTTCATGTGTGATATAACACTGGTAGCTTGAAACTGGCAGGGTGGAGTCATTTATTCCAGAGAAATCATCAGTAACTACAAATTCTCTTTTATCCTTCATTCTTCATTCACTCTACTGTGTTGGAAAATCCTTTGTTCAGCAATGTGGCAGGACAAATTTGCCTGCTATCATGAGACAACTACTTATAGATAGTAAACAGATGGGAAGATCAAGGCTGTGAGGGGTAAATGTCTTAATTTGGAATTTTTTGATAAAAGGAGCAGAAACACTTTAAGAAAAAAAAAAAGATTGCAAAAGCCAGAGAGAAAGCTTTTCATGAGTGGACTGTTAAGAGGGTCAGTGTGGAGTGAGGGATGGCAGGACCTGGGAGTTGAGATATCTACCAGATGGCAGTAATCATCACAACTGCTCTGTGATTCAGATTATCTGGGGCTGAAAAAATTCCATTGGCTTATGTAAGACAGGTAACACCAAGATGCTTAATTCTGTGCTGGTTTTTAACTTGATCCAAGCTTTATCAGAGGCGTGTTAGCAGAGAACCTGCTGCTGTTTTCTGGAGAACCAACAAGGGAATATTCGGCCTGGCTAGTCTCACAGTCATGTCAGTTAGGAAGTAGGAGAGAAGAAAGACAGCAAGACAGAAAAGGGAGTTTGTAAAAAGGTCCTGGCAAGGCACAGGGAGACATAGGGAGCAGCTTTGGACTTAGCTCCCAAAGGCAAACTTCAGAAACTGGGGCAAAGATCATCTGGCTTAACAAAACAAGCAAGGATTGAGGAGACTCTTTTACCCAGTTTGCTCAGGAAGTGCTGACTGTGTTCTCTGGTGTCCCTTTGCTCTGCTCTGACATATGGCCAGTTACTTAAGTCCAAAAGATTAACTATTTGTAGGCCTGAAATTTAGTACAAGTTTGGAAGATATTATTTTCATATCATCTGAAAATATTCCAAAAGCTGTTCTAAATTAGTTACCTCATAATACCCAACTTTGACACTTTACAGTCTTTCAAAAACTTTTTATTACCCTTAAACTGAGTTTAGGATATTTGCTAATTAGCATTTAGTTACCTTAATTGGTTATAAATAATTCATATCAGCTGTTCTCCAGGGCTTGTTTTTTTTTAACTTTTTGAATATATTCCCATTATTGTGGACATGACTGACCTTGTTTATTATGTAGTTTTAGCAATTTTTCATTGCTAACATATTCTGTTAGAACCTTATATCGATAATATTCCATCTCACCCTTAAATCCATAGAAAATTGTGCTAAGCTTTGTATGAATACAAACAAATATGCTGACCTATTTTGGGGAGACAATGTGAAAAATGTTAAGGACCAAGATGCATTATCTAACACTGTATTATCTATCTTCTTAATAGATTCAAAGAGTGAGTTGACAGTAAAATTTAAAAGGTTTACTTGAAAGGGATTTCAATGCAATCACAATAAAACATGAATGTATTTCCATACCAAAAGTAGGCAGACAAAATGTGCCTTGCGATTCTTCTAAATAGCATCACATTCAAATAATGGCATTTTAATTATTTGCATTTTAAGCTAAGGTAGATTGAAGGAATATTTCAAGCAAATAGAGAAGCGAGATGGTGAATGAAATAGGAACCCTGACACCTGTTGCAAAGAGGCTATTTACATATGTTTTCTTAAAATAAAAAAACTCTCAATGTAAAACATCATTTTTAAGTATTAGAAACAGAATCTGGATACCATTTGTTTGAGCAATGCAGCCTAGAAGGAAGGGCAGGTTCAGAGCTGGAGGAGTGTAGGCAAGAAGGGAGCTGTAATATCAGTTAAGGAGGTCTAGCCAGCCAACTCCAAAATCACTGTGCGTGACTGTGGGTTACACAGATCTCCATGAGGAAACATTGAGCTGGAAGTTTGCGCCACCCACACTTAGAAGACAGGATAGTTCATACCTGAAATTCAAGTCTTTGAAGGAGAACTGAGTTTCAATGATACCAGTTGTTTTCACCCGGGAATGTAGAACATCTTGCTCATTTGGCACGTACCCAGGGGCTGTGATTCTATCTAAGTCATTAAGGTAGCTAATAGAAACAAAATAAAATAGAATATATTCATATTTTGACTTTACTTTGGAATACAGTGCAATTCAGGACAAGTACATTTTAAGAGTTTATAAAGTATTGGAAAACACACTCTATTTGTTGCTTTTTAAGCTGCTGATCAGAATGGTAGGGACTGGCAGCTGGGACACAAAGTTGCAGAGTGCAGTCCACAACTAGCTTCTGGAAAGCTCTTCTCTATGAACTATTCAACACTACCTTAGCGTGTGTCTTATGAAGTCTGCAGGACAGACAGATTTTCTATCATGTAGATAGATAAATGTACAGCTATTTCTCCAATGCAGGGTTGTTTAGATGAGTTTATGTGTATTAGGCTGCCTTGGAATGTTTGCAACAACAGTTATGACAAGTTCTTCAAAGGTCTTGCTGTGGGAATAATTCACTTCACATTTTAAGAGAGTGGTTAATAATAATTTGAATTGTTTTTCTGTTTTTAATTTCTTGGTATTTTTTATGGGTTACTTAGTTTAGAACACAGGCATTTCCATTATGGGTCATGATGAAATTCATGTGGCTCAATGGAAGATCCCAGATACTTCATGTGGGTGCACACTATTACTCTCTAACTACTGTAGACAAACCACAGTCCATTCAGTGCATGGTGAAGCCCTACATCTTCCCAAATCCATGCTCTTATTACAGGGAACCATTTCCTTGTTTGTTTATTTTGTTTACTTGGTTTTTTTCTTTTATTGATCACAATATCTAAAGCTCAGTAATGGATAGGTATAAGATTGAATAAACTCTGTGCCCTGAGTCTACAAATTAAAACTGTATGTTCTTTCATTTCTACTATTGTGTTTGACACTATGTATCAAGTAGCTGATCAATATGGCTATCCCTGCGGTAAATTTAAACACAAATAGTAATAACATAGCAATTTCATGGTAAATTTGAACATTGAATTGAGCCATGCCCACAAACACATTCAAAAATGATAAAGTGTGATCTCCTGCCATGGAAACAGAACTTTGGGGATAGAGTCCTAATGAATGTTACTTATTGCTTATAAAATTGAATTTCTTCAGAGACTTAAGTTGAGGAGTTCTTGTATGATAGCATCTAACACACTGAATTTAAAACAACATTCTTTTGCCATTAAAAATAGGTAGGGCATTAGTGGGGGACAGGGGAGGAGGGGAGGGAGAGGGAACTGTGATTGACATGTAAAACAATCTTGTTTCCAATTTAAATAAAAAATGGAGAAAAAAATAGATCCAGTAGCTATTTAGCAAATATGGAACAAGTGTTTACTTTTAAGTTGAAAAAGAACAAGTACACCTAAAGGAATCTTGATCAAAAAGAAAAGTAAAATTGTATCTTGGAAATACTAAATTGTGAAAATGTGTCATTATTTATGCTAATAAAGACATTTTTTATTTTAAATGGTTGAGTTAATTTGAAATATAAAGAAATAAAAGAAAATATTGGAGGATTTTACTGTTTTTAATTTTTTTTACTATTACATGAAACACTGTGAATTTCAAGTATGTGGTAGGTGTATGATATGTCAGTCATTTCATGTCCAAGTAAAAGAATAAAAACCACATACTTACTAAAATAGAAATAAAATTCATTTGATGAAAGCTTCAGCAAAGACACATTTTAAAGAATTTTTGGCATTTGTAAATTATTTCAGGCAAAAAAGATGCATTAGCAAACTGATTTTCCTCTAAAGTGATGTTTTTAATAAGCAAATATGGGATTTGGGTGTCAAAGCCTGTAGTTTATAAAGCAAACAGAGATTTTTTTAGACCTTATGACTCATCACTTACAATGACTTGATGATTTATTTCCCATACTAAAAAGACAGTGATCTCCCTGCTGAGACCATGTTTGCTCTTAACTCTTGTGGAATTTAAATAGTACACTAGATGGCCCCAATTAGTAAACCATGAATTCTTAGCCAAGGACTTTCCTCTTTTCCTTTACTAGAACTGTGGGATTGACTGGTCAAATACAATGCTCCTGCTCTTATCTCATTAGCTTAAAACTTTTGGTAATTTCCAGGATAACTCAAGAATCACTTGATATGAGGAAGTTTTAGGCCATGGGAACAATTACATTACAAGCAGTATGATGTCATCCTAAGATCTTTATTAATATTAAATATTTGCCAATGTTTGCTGTGACTGACTCCAACAAGAAGTCACAATATGCTAAAGTCTGGAAACCAATGGACTATTATCTTCCAGAATTTGCTCTTTCTCAATAACCTAGTGAGTTGATAATACATATCACAAATAAAAAATATTATAGGAGATGATTTCAGCAACATTGAAATATACGTTTCAGATTAATATAACCCCAAATGTTGGTATGCACACCATCTGTCTATATTAGTGCTAAGTGTTGTGTATCATGGCTAATTCTTTTTAATTAGGATATATATGTGCAACAGTTGTTTCTTTTCAATCAAATTGTTTCACATCTTCTCAGTTGTCTCTCAGTTTTCTATAATAAAGTGCAGAACCATGTTTTTCTTTACTTGTGCTTATGTGTATATGCACCAAGTTATAAACGTATCATCTTTAACTCCTGCCTAGGAAAGTCACTTACTAAGCCGCAGAGTCATTGAGCTGGTATTCAGAGGCTCTTTCAAAGCAGGCCTGAATTCCTGGGTCTCCCCACAGGCGTTTAATCACTTCCACCAGCTGGGGTGTCATGTCACCATCTTCTAGTGTACTTGCCATTGCAAGAAGTTGTTGTTTGTCTTCCTTGAGTAATATTTTGTTGGGAAGAACAAAAGCATGTTATTAAGGCTCACAAATTGTTTTAAATAGAGTATTTTAAAGGTTTTTTTATTGTCTATTTTTTGCCAATAATTCCACTGATTTTTTTTCAAAGTCTACTAAGAACAAGAAAACTAGAATTCATTATAGCAACAGGCTGATATCTGGGAAAGTTGCTCTTTGGAAAAACTATAAAATGCTATATAGAGAATTCTGAATACTTTGGTATATATCATTGACATCTGAGTATGTTGTCAAAAAGAGTAACAGTGCTTTGGATTAGTTGATAGTGGCTTAGGTCAAAATGCTAGAGTGAAAGAAAAATGAGATTGTTGTAAACTGCTATTTGTATGAGACATTTTTTTGTGATCATTTTGGCAAGCCATTACATACCTGGACTCACATCGATATGCTAAGGGTCTCTGTTAGGTGGTGTCGATTATGTGCCTTTGCAGAAAAGTTGCCATAGGGCAGAGGTGAGAAGTGGCTAAGAAATATTATGACAAAGTTAAGTATTGTGTCAGTGCAGAGTAGGATGTGGCAAGTAATGAGGAAGGAGAGGAACTTGCTAAATAAATAAACTTAGCCTATGCAATTTATAGTAGGCTATACTTTCTACTAGTAATCAAAACTATGTTCACAAAAAACTTAACATTAGTAATTTGAGTCTCAAATTAGTTAAATAAATTTTGGTATTTGGTTAGGGAAACAGCAGAGTCTAGCCTCAGAGGACAGGTTCTGCTTGTTAGTATAATAACACTCTGGTGACTGGAATTACACTACTGCACAGTGTGAAGCATGTAACAGGTCATCCTCACAACCAACAGCAAACACTACAGTGGAGCAACTTACATCTGTACAGTGTCACACTCTCCGTGCTTATCTGGACAAAGCAGGCACCTACACTCAAGTGCCAGGAGCCACATATGTCCAGGAAAAACTCAGGGTTGCTGATGTGACCCATTCATTTTCAAACGACTGGAGGCTTGTTCTGCTGTTGTATTAAAAGCATTTTCTTTGCCTAAGATATTAATTACATGTCTTTTTTTATTAAAGAATGTTGAAACTGAAAGAGAACCTTTTCCATCTTTCCGATTGGATTTTGTTATTACAAACAGATATTCAGATCGTTGCTAAATGGATAAAAGGCAAGACTTGACCTTATTTTCTAAAATTAATGGAGGACATATTTTACAATTACTCCTTCCTATTAGGCAGAAAACTGCAAATCCAGTGACATATGACCTATTCATTTAACTTATCATTGATTTTTGAAATTATAATATAATTGCATAATTTTTCCATTCCCTTCCTCCTTCAAGCACCCCACACAAGCCCCTCATTTCTATCTTATATATTCATGACTTCTTTCATTCATTGTTATTACAGAAATATATATGTACACATATATATGTTTCTAATACAATCTGCTCATCATATATATATATATATATATATATATATATATATATATATATATATTATATATGGCTGACCATTTGGTAGGCATTTTCTTCTACTGCTAACATGACTTTGGGACAAATTGTGCAATGAGGCAGCTGTTCCCAGGGTCCTTTCCTAAAGAAACAAATTACTTGCTCTCTCAAATCCATTGTAAACCAAACTAATATGTTCTTCCTTGCCTCTATATTATTCGCTGTAAGCAAATATACAGTCTATTTATGTTAGTAGTGTGAGTAGATTTTCCCTTAAAACATGTACATTTCACCAAAGCCCTTTCAACCACTTCTGTAATCCGAGTATTTTCTTGCAGGACATCAATCTGACTGATCAATTTTGCCTTTACTTCTGAGTTTCTGGCACATATTCACCAGGGTAAAGCCCCTTAATTCAGGCTACTTAGTAGAAGCATGTCGAGTAACAGTAAGTGTATTCACACAAAAATAACACCAGGCCTAGCAAATGAGAGAATCTCTGCAGGCCACATGTGTGTGTGTGTGTGTGTGTGTGTTTGTGTGTGTGTGTGTGTGTGTGTGTGTGTGTGTGTGTGTGTGTGTGTGTGTGAGAGAGAGAGAGAGAGAGAGAGAGAGAGAGAGAGAGAGAGAGAGAGAGAGAGAGAGAGAGAGAGATCTTTCATGCAGGTCAACTGTACAGAGTAAGTTAAGAATCTTTCATTACAGGGTGTAGGGGAACTGCTGTCAAGCTCCAGGGTTAATTCATCTGGCCTGGTTTTCTACCCACGTGCCATCTTCTCTCACAGAGGCCTTTGTTTCCCCCAAGCACTGCTCACTGTGGATGGAGAAGACCATGACCACTGAAGAGCCTGTCCTTTAATCAAGGTTACATCTGTAGCTGTGCTCTACTTCCACAGGTCTCCAGAATCCTCCACAATAGATAAATTGCTATTTTTATGCATAATAACTATATTTTACAAAATGTAGAATATTTCAGTTCTTGATACTTCTGTACAATAATGGAGATATAAATAATTTATGAATTAAAGTTCACTTGTAAGACGGTGAGGTCACCAATTATATTTTAAATTTTAAGAAAATGTAACACCAAAAAACTTCTGTATATATCCAAGCATGGTGTTGCACTTGGTAGACAAATCTCTGTGACTTAAAGGACAGCCTGTTCTACAAAGTGAGTTCCAGGCTTACCAGAGCCACACAAAGAGAACTTGTCCATAATTGACAGTTATTTTTTCAATGCTACATATGCCTACACAGCAGTCAGTTGAACATTAAAATTCCACAGGTTATTTTACTCCTGTGTTTTAAATGCTCCAGTAATTCTCTCTAGACTAAAAACTCCCACTCCTTTTCTATGACTCCCAAGCTTTCTGTGCTGTGCCTTTGTCTTTATTTCCATTCTTCCTTTCCCATTGGTCTCTGTTTCTCTCCACACTTGCTCCTCAAGCATCAGGTACTGGACTCCTGCCCTGATGTAAACTCCCAAGCCTGTCTTGGGGGTTGCTGTTTGTATATTATTTCATGCAGTAACACCTCCACAAGGAAACTTTCTCCACCTTTCTATTCTTCTAATACTCTCATAGTAGTCCTTTCCTGTTTCATCTTATTCACAGCATTTATTGTAAGGCCTTGTCGCTCCTTGTGCTGCTTGAGGTTTTTGGTCCAGCTAGTTCCTGCCACCCTTCTCTGCCACAGTAAAACACACGAGGCTATATTAGTTATGAATACTGTTGGGCAGTGACTATGGCTTGTTATTCAATAGCTTTGACTTAATTATTAACCAATAACTACCAATGTAAGTATTTCCACACATGGTCTTTTCTTACTAGAGAAGGTCCAGGGACCTCTTACTTTTCTAACGTCCTACGTCTTGACTGCTCAACATGTTTGTAGAGAAGAGAGCAATTTCCTGTTTGTCCCTGCTTATATTCTGATTCTGCCCAACTACACCACTTCCTGCCTGGCCAATCAGCCAATCAGTGTTTTATTCATTCACCAATAAGAGAAACATATACACAGAAGGACATTCCCCATCATCCTTGCTTTGTTAATTTTTTAATGTATCGGTATATGAGGGCAAAGATAGTTGTTTTGTTTATTTGGACACTCTGATAATCAACAGAGTACATGTTCCTAAAATATTTTTGATCCAGTGACCCAAAATCATAGACTAGCCTATTCTAGAGATACTAAGGGGTCTCCAATAATCTGACATTTTTTACTTCAAATACTACTATTAGAGTTTGAATGGCATTCCAAAATTTTAATTTCTTTATGATATATTTCAGAATGCTTTAAGAATTGTGATGGTTCTGGAAAAGCTCATTATCTCAGGATTTTGAATCACAAGAGAAGTAGTTATCAACCTATGAGTCACAAACCTTTTGTTGAGGAGGTGGTTCAAATGACCCTTTCACACGTGCTGGTCTAAGACCACTGGAAAACACAGTCTTTATATTATAATTCAGGACAGAAGCAAAATTACACTCATGAAGTAACAGTGAAAATAATTTTATGGTTGGTGGTCATTACAACATGTAGAAATATATTAAAGGCCACAGTATTAGGAAGGTTGAGAATCACTATTCTAGAGCTACATTGCATAGAAATAAAATAAATACTTCTTTGCCAGTTATGCAGTGCTCATCAATAATAGGTGCCTCATGCATTCTTAGAATCTTGTTGAATTCATTCTGAACTTTGTAGTCATAGTTGCAAAGGAGACAGAACAATCCTTTGGAACTGTGTGTATCTTGTTGTGACACACAGAACAAGAGTGTATCAGAGTAAGGAATGGATACTTACCCTATGTGTTTGAGGAACGCTGAACTGAAATGTCAAATTTTGTTATTCTCCAGGAACTCAAAGTCCACTTTGAGTCTTTGAATACACACAGCTGTTGAGAATTCTTGAATTGTTGTGGAGTACCAGTATTCTAGGCTTATCAGCTCACATGAATTGAGTTGCAGAACATTTTGAGCAAATGTTTCCCTCTTCTCTTTCAAAGTCTCCTATTCATCACGATCCCTTCCAACCTCATTATTATACTTTCTTGTGTGTGTGTGATATGGATGTGGATACAGGCAGGTCATAGTTTACATGTGGAAGTTAATGTACAAGTTTGAGGATTCAGATCTCTCCTCTTTTTTTTATATGTATTTCATGCATCAAACTGAGGTCATTAGGCTTTCCTGGTTTCATGTTCCTTTTCAACAAGTAGGAAAATGTCGAATTAAAATAATGCATACCACCACTTCCTAAAAATCTTTCTCAGCACTGGACTGTTTCCTCTCATCCAATATCCCTTTATGTTCCTTAACATAAATTACAATAGTCTATAACAGTAAGCTCAGCCTACCTATAGTTACATCTGTAGACAGAATACCATTTTGAGCTTTAAATGAATGATTGCAATTGCTTATATATGTAAATATCTTATAGAACGTACACACATGACATTTCCAAATCCAAGCTGTCTCAGTCACTCTTTCAATGAATAAGGGTGTACAGACACTCACATCCAGCTGTGATAATCTCCTTAAATACCAAATGCTTTATAAATATTTGCTCAACACTAGGCTTTCCTTCCAGAATTCATTACATGTGAAGGAAGGCAGAGCCAGAGAAGTAGGAAATGTAACTGGAGCCAAACTGGGGGGAAATCTAGAAAAGGAAGTTTTTTAGAATATACATTCCAGGCTTTGCAAAGGATTTGGCCTAAAGTATGCTTAGCATTTCTCCACACTTTTTTTCTCTCTCTGTCCCTCCTTCTCTAAGAAAACTGAATGGAAGAAAGGTGATTTACCCTTTCCTGTAAAGGAAAACAGTATAGAAATGGACATTTTCTTTTCATCCTGATAACTTCCAATGCTCATTTAGATGGCCAACCCAAAACTGGATGCATTGGGAGGGACAGAAGGGAGGAAAGCACTTTGTGTCTTTCTATCTTTTTTACATATTGTTTTTACTATGCTTATTTTTCCTGTACACTGATTCCATTGGGGACTGAGGAGTTGATGACTTCTGGAGGTGACCAGCTACTCTGGGATGGCCTTGTGGAAATAGAGAATATCTTTTAATCCTTTTATTTTGTGAGTAGGGTCAGTTATTGGCTTTTAGAGAATAATATAATCATAGTTTTTGCATATTATCTCTTTCAAAAGTAAGTAAATTTTTAAAGCATCATAACATGTGAAATAATTACTAAATACAGAAAAATCATTTAGATGTTATATTATAAACCACAGCAGAGTTGTGTTTCTTATGTTGTTACAATATTTAATAAAATTATAATGAACAGTGGAAAAGAGGGGTTTCATTCAGAGTAAAATAAGCAAGTTTAAGTTGGAGATAAGTCATTAAGCAATTGCAAAATTACTATATTGTGTTCTTTTGACATAGAATAGGACAGGAAACAATTCTAAGATTCTTTAGCTCACATTCCACCCAGGCCATATAGTTAATTATAACATGGGCATACTTACTGCACTTCTGGGATTCACATAATCAATCCCAAGTGTAGTCATAGCTTTCACAATGGCTAAGATGGACTGCAGTGTGTTACTGTAGATCACTGCTTTAAACTCCATGCATTCTTGTTTACTGTAACCATTCTTATGGATGATCCTATAGTGGAACATGAGAAGTTTTGTGAGTTGAGCTGGTGTAGCAAAATAATAATAAATTGCTTGAATAAAAGTATAGTTTATACACCTTAAAAAGGATGGATTTTGATCATGTGTATATACCAAGTCTAGTCAATTTAACATCTCTGAATGTTTATCATTCATTGTCTCTTCATATAATGCCTTTTTGGGTCATGGGGAGACCACATCCTAATTATAAGGTAAATTTAAGATTGTTCTTGATAAAACACATAAAATACATAAATCACATATACTTTATTTAGAACCTATACTCCTTTTTCAGGAAGAAAATTCCCCGAGTTCCAGGTGAGATGTGTGTGAAGACCTAAACACTGTCATGTTTACATTGTGATTTCTAGATGATGTGAGGTCACTCAGCAGAACAGTCCTGGCTTTTCCTATTTCTTATGAAACACTAAGAAGTATGAGTGCCTGCTTTCTATTTACAGCATTAACAAAGGAATTGTTTTTTAATTGAAGGTAATTGCTTTCTGTTGGATCCATTGCCATTCCTCCGAGTGTGTACGTGCTTCTGGGTTCTCGGAGTTGAGTTACCCAGATGGTAGATTTGGCTGGGCTCCTCTCTTCCACCCATTAACCCGAAAGTCATGGTTTGATGGAGAGTTTAAGAATAGTAGCTTAAAATAGAATTCCCCTTTAAATCTAAAATCTGTGCTGGTGTTATTTGTGTGTCTTTGTATCTTTGCTGTGTGATAAATCTCATTTCTTTCTGTCAGTCTTTTTTTATGTTGTTTTTAAAGTGCTTTTGTTTTGTTTTTGAGTGTCACTTTTCTCAAGATTTATCTTGTGTCTACACACATGCAAGTTCCAGCTTTGAGATCAAACATAACATATACACCTTTTTGATGCCTTTGAAGAGCCTGAAACCATTAAATGGTAGGACCAGGCCCTAGGAGGAGTGAAGAATGTGCCTCTATTATTTTAATCTACTCTTTACATTTGATTACCAACAAATGCCCAATTTTACCTTCAATTTATCTGGTTGCATTAATCTATTAATTCACTTGAGCAAATAAACAAACAACAACAACAACAAAACCCAGATGGTTCCAAAACCATAAAAATGCAGAAATACATACTTACAATAGACCAAAGCTAGACTGTTGAATAAACCCCAGACCTATGTCCAAAATTAAAACGGAAAAATGGTTTAATTGTTAAATTAGAATGGTAATTATGTGTAAATTTGGGGCATTTGGGTTCTTTTGGTAACACAAGTTCTGATGACTCATAAAACTCTCAGGGAAAACATGACAGAAGCAGCTGCATGAATTTATTTCTTCTGGAAAGAGTTGCCTACCTTTAAGTTTGTTCCCAGCTCTTTTCAAACTAGAAAAATTTTATTGGGCATTTTAGCTCTTCATTATATGCTGAAATAAATGAATGAATCACACTTGACTCTCCTCCCACTAGGTCCATAGTGATTTCCAGCCTATGCACCACCTACTGTACACTGTAACCGCCAGCTATGTTATAGAACGCTACATTTTAGATCCTCAAATGGCCACTGAAGTCACAAGTGGCTCAGACAGCATAAACATGATCAAATTTCTAACAGAGGCACCAAATTATATAAGGAATTATCATTTTAGCAGATTCTGTGCTCTATAAAAGTCCACAGCCACATTTGTGTATGGAAAGAGACATTAGGAAAGCCGTGGTAAGTTCTATTGTGGGTAAGTATTTAAAAAGCGGGGAAAAAAGACAAGGGTTAGCAGAAAAGAAATGAGCTGATTATTTTACGATAATGTGCCCTTTCTAAATTGCTGAAAGGAAGGGGGACTTTATAGATACAAAAGGCAGTGCACTCGAATGCTGCACACCCTTGCCAAACTTTGGGCCTGGGTCAAGAGCTGGCGTTGCTCAAACATTGTCATCTGCATATGCAGATGCCTCATAGTCATGCAAGTGACTGAAGAATAGTTTCAACAGTTTGCAAAGTCATTGCCTGGACATTTTTATTTAAATTTAGGATTCTTTATCTTCCATTTTACTATTTAAAATATTTATAAAAATTGTATTTTACTTATATTTCATACTTTGGATACTTAAATTATGTCTATGTCATACATATTTCAAATTCTTTTTGTGCTTTCTCAGAAATATATGTAGCTAAAGAATATTTATAACTTTCCCAATTTGTTATATGTAGTATATATATTTTATTATACATAAATCCCCCCACACACGGTTTTTAAGATTTAGTTTAATTTTGTTGTGTGTGAATCTTTTGCCTGAATCTTCTGCATGTGTCTGATGCTTTGAGAGACCAGAAAATGGTACCAGACACTCTGTGACTGGAGTTAGGGAACCTAACTTCCATCTTATACAAAGACAAGTGCACTTAACAGCCAACCCATCTCTCCAGCCCTAAATTTATGGTAGAGGTAGAAAAATTATAACTACTAGTTCTTTTTTTACAAAATGTACTTATAAATATAGTGGTAAGAAAAATTCATTTTTGCAATCTTTAATCAGATAATAAATTTAGATTAAGATTATAGTCTTGATATTGAGATAGTCTTATATCATAGCTCTGGCTATTATGGTACTCCTTATGCAGCACAAACTGCCTTAAACTTGCTGTGATCCTCTTGAATCAGCCTCCCAAATGTAAGGCTTATAAGAATAACCTACCACATCAGTCTAAAATTATATTTTCATAATTACTCATGACAAATAATGTCTAATTATTCATTTAAAATTTTGTTTTATACTTAGTAAAGTTTAAATGAATTATATAATTTATCATCTCTGTAATGGGCAATTTAATTCTGTCTTTCACAGACTGTTCTTTGGTTCTCCTTTATTTACATATATTTGGCCCATTATTGTTTTACATAATAGTCTGTATCTCTTTATATATTACAGTAGTCAGTTATATATTTATGATATTCATTATTGGCTTAAATTTCCAGTTTTCAATTTTTTTCTGAATTCATACATGATTTAATATTTAAAAGCTATCTTTTTATATAGAGAAATAACCATGAAAAACTATATTTATGAATATAAACAATAGACACAAAAAAGAATAAGATAACTTCAACTGTGATTGTGTCCTAAATAACAGGGTAATAGGGAAGAATAATGATCTAAAGGAATGAGAAATAACTCTGTTGTGAGGATGGACCAAAAATTACTTACAAAACCCTGTTTTAGAGACAGAAAGGGTATATATTCGCTGGCATCTATAGGTGAGATTCCCTATGATGATACATTACTTATGATTTATTAAAGTTTGACTGAAGATTCAGAAAGCAAAGTCAGCCACAAGTCATAGAAGTCAGGCATACACCTTTGATCCCAGCAGTCAGAAGCTAGGAGATGGTGGTACACACCTTTCATCCTAGGATTCAGGATTGAGAAATAGACTGGTCTCTGTGAGTCCAAGGCTACCCAGATCTACACAAGATTGAATCAGTCTAAAAGAGTATTATAGCTCATACCTTTAATCCCAGCACTACAGGGGTATAACAGAGCAAGTAGATAGTATGGGACATTCATTCTCCAGCCACAGTGAGGATAGGCAGCAGGTTGAGACTTGGTGAAGAGATTGTGCATGGATTAGCCCTTTCAGCCTGAGCTTGAAGTGAGAGCTAGTGGCTGCCTACTTTGCGTTTCTGATTGTCAGCTTGAACTCCAACATCTGTTTCTGGGTCATTTATTTTTCCTGTTAACAATTTCCAAACTGGAGCTTAAATAATAGTCTATAAACTAATTACATGTCATTATAATATTGAAAATGAGAAAGTGGTTGTGTTAACCAGAGGGCTTCATCACTGATATCTAGCTTCATGTTATTCATTTTTCATTGAAGTTTTTATTCATGGCAGTTGTTTTTTAATACTTCTTCATTCAGAAATTTAGTAGGTTGTCCCATTACAAGAATAAATAGAAAAATCATGTAATAACACATAAGAATCTGTTGGAGTGTTATCAGTGAACAAATATTTCATATCCATATAGAAAATAAATGCTGTTGTTAAAATATTATTCCTCCCAAATTTCAAATGGATTCTTGTTTGACATATTTCAAATGTTTATGGCTATACCCTCATTGGGAAAAAGCTAGTTCATTTGAGGCTTAATATAATTAAAACACAGCTACTGGCATTAATATGAAAGGCAAAATTCAAAAGAAAAATAGAAATTACAGTCTTTGTTAAACAATAGAAGTAATATTGAACACTCAAAAATGTCAGGATAACTTTGCCACTACCTATAAATTCTGAAGAGGGCACTTGAATTCTGAAAAGAGACTAAAAAAGAATTTTTTAAAGATTTTAGAAGTCCGTATAATGATACTTGTATGCATGTATTTAGGGCTGACCATTTGATATTGGACCTGTGCTCTTAACTGTGGAAGACTACTTCAGCGGTCTGCATTTCTGACTCGCCTGTCAGGCTCTGTGTAGGGTTGAAGCCTCTGGAGTTTCCCCTGTCTGCATCAGCATGTGTGTTGGCATAGTCTTATTTCAACTCATGATTAGTCAGTCATGTTGGTGAGACTTTTTGAGCAGATTTTACTTATAAATATGTAACAAACATTTATGAAAAAAAGAGAGACAATGAATATGGAAAAGACCAAAGAGGGGAATGAGGGAGAATTTGTATGAAAAAAAAAGAAAAGGTAAAAATGATGCAATTATGTTATAAAAAACTAGAATAAATAATCAACCCAGAATTGTTCAATGCATAGATACATCAAATAGTCAACACTTGAAAGAGTTCTGTACCTACTTCATTTGTTTTACAATAGTACTTTTCCCAGATTCACCTGCTCCTGAAACAAAAACGAAGCAAATGTTATTAACTGATACACAGAATTTGTGTGATATTAAAACCTACTATTTTATCACGTGTAACTTTTTGAGAACTCTATTTGTGAAACTTCTGAAGGAAACAATGTGCACTAATAGAAAATTTTATATTTTATATTTAAACATGATTTGAAATGTTTACATACCTGAGTTTGCAACCCAAAGATGTAACCCACAATTTCAGACTTGACATAGCTCTTGGATTCCTAAGATGACTCTTGGTATCTCTATTTGAATAAATGGTGAAAGAACAAAACCACAAACAGCTTTATGTCCAGAACTGTTCAAAAAGAAATCTATCCTGTTTCAAACACACTGTTCTCTTCAGCAGCCTATAATACCTTTGTGTATAGCTATAATTTCCTTTATCCAAATGAATGAAGAGTCTTAAAACTCTAAAGTCCAAGGAGCCTTTATGTATAGGAGGCGGCCATGGGTATGTTTCATGTCACAGATCTGGGTGCACAGAGGTAGGCGTGAGGAGTCAGCAGTGGTCCTGCAGTTATTACAGGCTCCCTTATCTGCAACATGTACTGTAGTTTGTGACCCACACTGAATCATTTCAGCATCCACTCACCTCTTGAAGCATCATATACAGAGAACCCAAATGCACGTGATTCTTAATACAGAAAACAAGAACTCATAGTGAAAACTTAGTGGTGGTTTTAGGTTGTCAATCATAACCTTTGGACAGTATTTCTTGAATCTCTCTTGAGGTTATGAACTATTTTTTGAGAAACAAAAACTAAAAGTGCAGAGATCACAGGTCATGGTCTAGGTTTGTTTTGTTTTTGTATCTGTGTGTGACAGGCACTTATCTTGATTTATCATAATTTTAACATAAGCAAACAACAGTTTGAATGTGATAACTCAAAATCTGAAACTCTTATTGAAATGATCCTTATGAATGTGGATTAAAGCACCTGATACCACTATGTAGACTTTTAACACCACCTACAACTGCTTGAGCTTCACCTTTCCTGTGGTGTTAACCTTCCTCTCCACGCCCATAGTTTTTCATGAATCATTTTAATTTTTTATCCTGCCCATCAGTTTAAGGTAAATTTCACAAATAATTCTTTGAATTTATATTGACAAATAACCTAACCCCTAATCAAGAAGCAATTTGCAACTAATATTGGCTAGCCAAAGCAAGTCAGTATTCTGCAGAGGAGTGTCCCCGAGTGTGTCAACCTCACTCCAGTGCAGGTACCATGACCAGGAGCAATTGGGCAATGGAAAGAAGACTTCTTCTCTTTGTCATTTTTTTAATGAGGTTAATTTTGTTTTGAATTTTTGGTTTATCAATTTTGTTTGTTGTGATTTTTGAGAAGCAGGAGGGAGACAGAGGTCCTGTAACTTGGTGGGTAGGGAGTGGGAAGGATTTGGGAGGACTTGGGAGAGAAAAAAAATACACAATGTAATCAAAATGTATTGTGTGAATTTTAAAAGGGAAAATAAATTTAAAAACTAGATTTTGTCCTTTGTATGATACTACATATTTTTTCTTCACTGAAATATTTCTGTCTGTTTTCCTCAGCCTGAAGGAACAGGTACAGGGGCGTCTAAATTTAACTCTATGTTGCAGCAAGTGTTTTTGTCCTTGGCATGTCACAGTGTATCTGATTTCTGCACTTGTCTGAACAGCTTCTTATCATGTATGATACTGAGACATAAAGAGTGGTAAGACCATAGTAAATAAAGCTTCACTGACAGGCAATTACGTACCAATTCTGCCTCTTGCATAATCTGCCACAGTTCTCTGTTATTGTGCCTGTGTGCTTTCTAGAATAGGCCATGGAAGTTAAGAGCAAAGTCAATGAATGCAAAAGTTAAGCATACTCATTTTTTCAATATTCCTTCATCCGTGTTTTTCATTTACTTTTGAAGTGATGGTGTTAAGGATGTGGCCTATGTGATCTAGGCCCCACCAAAACACTGTAATCCAGCCCTGGACCTGTAACCACAGGCAGCAGAAGTGGATATTGGAATCAAGTGTCACCAGGCACAAGTGACAGCTTCATGGGGTCTCACTCCACTGCATCAAATACATTTATTAGGTTTTACTGGGTTGAAAAATTCCAGCTGTGGTACAATGAGGGGGAAATCAATGATTTTAGCAGGGGCTTCAGCCCTACCCAATACATGTTTACTTAGTACTGTATTTTGTTCAATGAAAGTGATGCTGCTGGGGAAACAACTGGAGAATTTTTGAAACAGAGCAAAGAAGGTTTCATTTTTGAGTACTAATTAAAACTTTAAGGCAATTATATATTGTCTGTGTTTACTGAACCAAAGTAAAAATTATTCATGGAGTATTTTCAATTAAACAAAATATCAACCTTAAGAAAACAAGAAAAACTTTTATGAATTTTGGAACAGGATACAGCTTGTAGGTAGAGTATATGTGTAGTATGTATGAGGCCATGTGTTTTATCTCCATCACAATACACACAAAACTAAGATTCCAGAATTATATGAGTATATGTGTCATGAATCACGAAGAAATATGAGAGCATTTAGTAACCACTATTGGTCATAGTAAAACATCAGAGACATTTTCCATTTTATTTCTCTGTTACAGAATACTCAAAACTGTGTTATACATTGGGGCAAAGTTAAGTATACAACAATTCTTTGTAACTTACCAGGCAACTGATGATATGCCCACTGTAGGCAGAGTTATTAGTTATTTAAAAATAGCAGATAAAGTAGCTTTTAAAGATATTTAAATTTACAAATATTTTCTTTGCTCTGTGTAATGAGTTTAGTGTTTTAAGAGAATGTTCTATACGGTTAGCTGGAATACTCGAATAATTCCCACAGAAAAAAAACAAGGCATACAAAAAAATATTCATTTAAAACTCCATCTCAAAGTTCCCCAGAAATAAACTGTTCCTTCCCATTCTCAAATAATTTTAGCTCTTAGTTCATAATCACCATTCCATTCTTGTAAGATTAGGTCATGTTACAGGCCTAAATATACACATGACAGCATGTTTGCATATGCCGAGTACATCCTAAAATAGCTCCTTCCGTCTAAATTGTGGTCATGACTAACATTAGTTTCTGGGTTAAAGAGTACCAAAGGAATTTTCACAAGATACATAAAATTTATTCTTAATTTACATTTTAATATGCACAAATTATTGTAAGTAATACAATATAAATAAATAAAACTATTGTCATGCAGAAATAAGGAAAATAATTTTAAATCTGTACAATATCCACAGCTATGGGCTTGATTTGAGCAATCAGGCAAGAGGAGATTAAATGACTTGACATGCATTCATATATACGAGGATTTTCTCGTCATTAAAATTATATAATTCTTCAGCAGAAAACAATTAGAATGAGCCAGACTTGGAGATAATGGTCGATACATGAGAGAAATGAGAAGTGTAGAGATGAACATACTCATAAATCTCTGAACAAGCCCTCAGTTCTCCTCCTAATGCTGTGCCATATTACAATGTTTCCAGTTATGCATTAGCAGTGAAATATTTAAATGCTTTCAAGACCTTTTAACTGTTTTAAGCTAAAGTGAAAGCTATGCTTTCATAGATATTATTTGTACTAAAGTGTCAGCTCCTCATCTTATTTTGTCTTTTTAAGGAATCGCTTGTTCCACTCAATAGTTCTCTTCATGAGTAAAATTAAAAACTTCTACCTCTTCTACATGAGAACTATTCAATAGGTTGGATTCAAATATGAAAAAAAAGAGAGAAAGAAAAACGTAAGAGAAAAGAAAGAGGAACTGTGCACATGTGCTTTGGAGTTAAAGAAATACATTTTGTTTATTTATGTCATTTAATTTAGCTTCCAGACATTTCTGATTTTGGTAGGCAGTATGATTAAACTGTATCTCTGTGATTGTCAGTTTCCTTGTTTATAAATCTGGTTGCTAGCGTGTACATTTTAAGGCTTCAGGAGATTGAATTGAAGATGCAAATGACTTGAGAATATGTTAGCAACTACTAGAAGTCCTCCAAAAACAGTATCTTCCATTGTTTTATTTATGGTTTTAAATTTCATTATTCTTAAAGAACTTGCTTATTTGTATCTATGGAAATATACACACAAGGGTAAATTCCCCGGGATTTCAGAAGAGATCATCAAATTCCCTTCAGTTGAAGTTATAGGCAACTGTGAACCACCAGATGTGGGTGCTGGGGACTGAACTCAGGTCCTCTGGAAGAGCAGTAAGCACCCATGAACATCAGTCATCTCTCAAGCCCTTCCATTGTTTTAATACTTTCTTATGGAACATGATTGTTAGACTTCCTACACTCTGACCACTCCCAGCCAGTACCAAGGTTATGCAGTATCTGATGTAACTACAATGTTTATGAGCACTCATTCAGGTACGTCACCATAAGGAAGCAAATTCAGCAACGCCTTTTTTAAATTGGATGGTTTTCAAAAATACAGACCATGCTTAGTTTTCTTTTATATTTTTACCTTGCTGTTTTGCAGTATTTCTTCCATATATTTATCCCACAGTTGTTAAGAGTTTTCTGTATTTATCCACATAAAGTCATTCACAAGTAATAGATTTTTTTTTGAACTGTAGTAAGGACATCTATTTCATGCCACTTTGCTTATTTGAAACTGGCTTCTGAAGTACTATTTTCTCAAACTTCTGTTTGTTTTAATTCATAAAAATAAGCATTTAGCTCTTGTTTATTGTCTGCAAATTAACATAACATTCTTGATTTGTTCCATCAGTATGTATTCCCAACTAAATCCATTGGACTGAAATTCATGTGTACATGTCTTTATCCAAATTCCTGGTAGCTGCCTGGAAATTTGTCAAGAGAAAAGTCAAGGGCAAGAAAATGTCAGAGGCTACTCTGTGGATAAGAAGCCCACTAATCATCATTAGTCCTGGTTCATGGTCTATAAACAACGATACTAATAAAGGTTCACCATTAAGTATGATAAATAGATTTCTGTAGACTATCTATGTAAGGGAATTCACTTCGCTTCCTAATTTGCTTTTGATGGGAGCAGATGAATAATTTGATTTATGTTTGCCTACCCGAATATAATGATGACTCTTTTCTATTAACATGTGGTAAATGTCATTGAATGTCCTGACAGTATTTAGCCACAATTTTTGGAAGTAAACTTATATATAATTCCCCTCTCCCCACTTTAGTTTGTAATTAATATATTACTATCACTAGTCTGCCAATAATTTTATCTTCTACAAACATGACAATGCTTTCATTGTCTCTATCAAATCTTTTCAATGAACTGACAAAACTTTCCTATAAATGTTAATGTAATGTTGAAATGATCTTCCCATGAGTTATTTGGTAGATTTTAGCTTAAAAGCAATATAAACATATCTGAAAGTACCTTTTTATTTTGCCAAAAATAAGTAGAACAATACATGCTTATTTCCCACAAACATTTTGTTTCTATATTAAGAAGATAGAAGTTTGAGAATGTATTACTTCAGAATGTTGTATTTACATTGTTTGTCTTTATCAGTTATTAATGCTGTCATTTTCACATTCCCTGTCATTAATGGACATTTATATTCCTATGCATACATGTGTAAGCATTTTTACTTGTTTTGTTTTGCTGAAAATTTTGAAACAATTACACACTTTTCCCATGAATAAGAGCATCTTGTAATAAGGCATTTTCTATCAAGTCTAAGATTATTTGCATGCTGACATGAACAAGAGGGAGCTCTTGGTCCCCAGACTGTTCACTGGGAAACCAGCATGAAATGTGGGTGTCAGTGAGGAAGCCTCATAAATCTATGTAGTAGATCAGTATTTTCCCTAGCGTAGGAATGGACTTTGGGATCCCATTTCACATAGAGGGATACTGCCTCAGCCTAGACACACAGGGGTGGGCCTAGGCCCTATATCAAAGGATATGACAGACTCTGAAGACACCCTCCACCATGGAAGGCCTCACTCTCCCTGTGGAGCAGAAATGGTATTGAATAGGTAGGGCATTAGTGGGGGGCAGGGGAGGAGGGGAGGGAGAGGATTGACATGTGAAACAATCTTATTTCTAATTCAAATAAGAAAATTATATATAAAAAGATTATTCACATGCATAAAAATTTTATCTTAATGCCAAGGTTCTCTAATGAAACAGAAATTTCAGATGTATTTGATTGTTACACAGTCCTTTTCATTCATTTTGCACTTCATAGACTTAATATCTACTGACAGTTCACACATTTTTGTTGTTACCTTAACTTTTAAAGTTTAGACTATTTCCCCTGTATTCTGGTTCCCATTTTCTTTTCTTTGTGGTGTTAACACTTTCCCAAATTTAGGACTGTGTTCTGATACAGAGTTGAATAATCTGTTTTGATTGTGATATTTAATGTAAATATATTCATATTAATGTTACATGAAAATTCTCTGGTTTTTCAGTCTATCACATTAGAAAGTACATGGGGTCAGATAAAATTCTATTGTCTGTTATTTTGTCTTAGAAGCTTTTCTGATAATATATCAAAAATAAACACCCAAATTCCATAAAATTTTTTATCAGGCAAACTGTATACATAGGTCCCACCTAGGAGAAATTACAGTCTCCCATCTTTTTCCTTTTGATGATCTTTGGCTAGAATGTTCCAATTTCCAATTTTATACTTATTTTGAAAATATCTGAACTTTGGACTGTTTACTAAAGAGAGATGGACTAATGAACCTTCTAGTGTTGTCTGCTCTAGACAGAAATGAACTGCAAAGCCAAGTTCCTTTCCTGGTTCCTGTCCTTCATGGCTGTGTTTAATCTTGTTTGGTACCTCATTCTTCATACTGGCAGGTTTTATTTTAATTGTCTACTGGCAATGCCCCAAGTTGAGTTCCTTAAGAACTGTTTGTAGACATCCTAGCCTTTTGTGTACACAGGAAGGAAAGCTTAGAGGAAAACCTTCATGTATACATTTTCTGGGGAAGATGCCCAACAGCTGAGAGTGGGCATCTGTTCTGTTTTTCATAGGGCATACTATGACCAGAAAGCTTAAAGAGGAGTGACATTGTTTCTATGTTTTTAATAATTCTTATACTAACTAAATATCACTAAATGGTTCAAGATGCCCCAAGGCATCTTGGTATCCAGAGGTTGTTTACATTAGTTTTTTTTTTTTTATAATCTAATGTTTTGAGCTTTTTTTTTTTTTTTTTTTTTTTTTTTTTTTTTGCTTATGCGATGGGTATCTAAGGTTTATATAACAATAGGAAAAGCTTTAAGCTGCAGGTGAGCTCTCTGTTGTGTCAATATTAAAGAATGGTGGCTAATGTCATCACCCCTCACCCATCCAATCTATATCCAGGCCCAAACTAATCTTTCTCTCTCTCTCTGTCTCTCTCTGTCTCTCTCTCTCTCTCTCTGTCTCTCTCTCTCTGTCTCTCTGTCTCTCTCTCTCTCTCTATATATATATATATATATATATATATAAAAATTATTTATTGGTGTTTCTGTTTCTAGCATATCTTATAAAACCTTAACAAAAACTGGTTGACTGGAGAAATAATACTGTATGGTATAACAGCTCATACTTGCGTCTTTTAACTTTAAAAAAGTGAAGAAATTTTGGATGCCAGTATGAAGAGTCTAAGGCATAGTGCTTTGTGTAAAACTGCTTTCAGGGATCTCCTTTATCCCACCAAGAGAGAAGAGAAACCATTGTCCCTCGTGGTGAAGTGCTTTTGTAGCTTAACTGTCACACCTGCATTCTCAGGTTCTCAGTGCAAGGGGTGTGGCCTAACTTCAAAGTTTAAAGACACAACATACAACTACTAGAGTCTTGCCTGATAACATCATCTCTTTGAGGATGGATTAGAAACTTGAGGACTCAGGTAGATTGTTACAGTTCCTTCACAGCCAGCCCTTCCCAAATCTGTGGTTTGCCCCTGAAGGAGTGCGTGCGTGCGTGCGTGCGTGCGTGCGTGTGTGTATCTATGTGTGTTTGCACAATGCCCATGTAGTGGCATGGTTCAGATTTAGATGCCAAAACACTAAAGATTTGTATAAAAGTTAGCTGAGGCATTAAACACACACCCGAAGATAGCTTTTGAACTCAATGGCTTTTCACAGTGGAAGTAGACATCTTGGCCTTTTGTTTAGATTTTTTCAAATCTAAACTTTGTTTGACCTTTTCAAAATGGTATTTTTCTAAAAGTTTAGAATATGTATGTGCTGACATCTAGAACATGATGGAAAGCAGTACATGTTTCATGTTAAGAGGAATGATGCTTGAAGTTATTCTGAGTCCACAGTGCAATCTTCTTTAAAGTCAGTTTTCCTAAGTTGGTGTCTGACTGTGACTGGTAACCAGTGTAACTGCAGTTCTTGACTGGTAAGCTAAGTGCTTTTATATTTGAAGTTGACTTCATAAAGCTAATGAGCAGTCATCTGAGCTTGGAAAAGCTCAGGCAACTGTCAAATGGCATTGGGTTGTAGGATCTAGAATCAAAGTACCTTGTATTGTCTGCTGTTCAAGTTAGAGAGTGTGTCCCTGAGTTAGAAACTTCTAACAAGTTACATTTTTACCCTGTATTAGTAGAAGCTGCAATCTCCATTTGTCGGAGCACATGCTGCCTGCTGAGGATGGTCTAGCATTAACTTCCATGCCAGTTCTATGCATAACCATTCACCAAATATGCTGCTGTGGTTTCTTACAGGAGCCCCTCTGTCCTGTGTTATGATGCATTGTCACCTCGTTGCTTGACAAATATATTGTAAGGAGTTAGAGCTGTGTGTTAATAGTACCTTTATATAAATAACAAGATGTAAAATACAGATGAGAGATATGCAAATGAGTGATGTTCCTGTCTTAGAATATCTTGCACAGAATAAAGGAAAATGAAAATAAAAAAAGAAAATATCTGATGATGTTCAAATTACCTAAAGGTACCAAGCCACAGTATTTAATTAAAATATCACTGTGATTGTAAGATTCATGTGCTATTCTGATCAGATAGGTGGTAATAATAAATAAGGGCTCACAATCCTGAAATAATGAATTACTATTGCATTAATTAGCTCCAGGGTAAATACATAGCTGTCAGTAAGTCAAAGCTCTTATTTTGATTTGTTCCTGTGTTGATTTGGGTTTTTATTAGTTTTGGGAATCATATATACAATATTGTAACACAAGGTCAATGTTTCAAAAGCAAAGATAACTGACTAATTAGCTGGCCAATAGCCTGAATGTGGAGAAACTGAAAACATAAAAATGCAAAATGGAAGACGAAGTCCACCGAATGCCTCTAACTGAGTCACCCCTGGATTATAGAATATATTTACCTGATACATATTGCTGTAAATTTTTGCTAAAATACCACAGGTTTTAATATCTTAAATTATAGCTTTTCTGCTTCTTCTCCAGAAGTCCATTGTTAAATTTCCCTTAAATCTCACATGTTGCTGAACTGAAATATTACTGTGTCCAACTTCTTCCCACTTACCTTCCACAAGGGTTACAATTTCTGTTGTTTTATGCAAGTGATCACTGTATATTAAGTAGTTTGTTAAAATATGTAGCACACAGATAATCTTAATTAATTTAGTTATTTGAGCAGCTATTGAAGCTAGAATTGTCAAAAAATTTTGTTCTTTGTTTTGAAGTAATGAAAAGTAGCCACATAATTTGTGGCATGAGTAAATGAATATATAAGTGTTCTATTGGAAATGTATGTCATATTTTTAAATGTTCTACAACACAAAAGGCACTATTTATCCAGCAGTAATATTGTTGATACAATTTTAAGTATCTTGTCATTATTGTAATGTAATAAGTATGAAACATAAAACAAATTATGAAATATATTTAGAGTACACATAAAAATCAGTTCACTTAGAATTCCAAACATATATTATTCTAAATTCTCCAATGGGAATACACTTAAAATTAAAATTGGAGAAAAGTGAATTTGCCATAAATGAGAGAAAAAAAAAACAGATCCTGAAAAGCAAAAGAGAAACATATTACCAAGGAGCAGTAGCTTGACAGTTCTCGCATCTCGCTCAGCATCTTCCTGAAGCTTTTTCTCCAGTTCTTTTGACCTCTTGGCTGACTCCTTACTCTCTGAACTAATTCCACTTCCCATCTTTTGATGTGAGATGCTGTTCAGTTGATTTGCTCACACTTTCCAAACACAGAGAACAGCAGTGGTTTGGATATAGGACCTAGGAGCAGTGTTTCTGGAGCAGCAGGCTAGTCCCTACACTCTCGATTCTGCTTTGAACTAAGGGGATCTTTTCTATCGGTCACCTGATCAAGAGGGAAAGCCATGCAACTCCAATGAAAGCTGAAGAGGAAACTCATTATGCTTTCAAATTAAATGGTCACATCTGGCCCATCTTCAAAACCATGCTTACCTGCCTTAAAGTCTAGCACAAAACACATGGAAAGCATTCAAAATGCTGATATTCAAGATGGTCTGTATTAGTCAATTCAAATGAAACGTTTTTCAACAATAGGAAATATTTATTATTGGTATTGTATTTATTGTTAACCAACAGTTTTGTCTTATCTTCAGAGTTTTGTTTTTCAGATTCTTCAAAATTACTCCTATACCTCAGGAAGAATATGTTTGATGCTATTCAAATTCCATGTTTTCTATTCCTAGATTGACACAAATATTGATAATCTCTTAATGACAATAAATTAGAAGACATTTTTGAAAATAGAAACAAAGGATATATTTCTCATATTTATACATATTTTATAGCTACAAATTTAAAATTCTAGGCCCTGTATCTTAACATGGATTTTTAATCTCATAGGATTCCTCTCTGTAAATTGAGCTTTTACTGCCTATGAGAAAGTCAATCCATCAATGCTAATTGAAGGCCCACTTCGTAGAGACACTCATCTGTGTTCAATGTGGGCTTCACTTAACTCTTTGGGACTATTAAGCAACAGCTGCTGTGCTCGGGGAACTTTGACTGATTTGGTACCCAGGGAATAAAGACCAATGTTCTTGGAAAGTTTCAATTCTGATAATCAAAATACTGATATATCTAAATATATTCCATATCTTTTAGCTGCCCCACTAACACCATAAAATTCTTGAAAATTCACTGGTTCAAGGGAAGAAATGATTTTTACACCATTTTTATTCATTTATCTGAATCAAAAAAAACTTTTAGTAGACTGTCAAAAATATTTTTATAAACACATATGTTTGCTTGTAACAGCAAGGGTGTCTTACATTGCATTTTGTGGGGTGTCAGGGTGTATTTAATTATAAAATGCTGGAATATAACTAGTTGATCAAACTGTTTCTGCTATTCTTCAGGGATCATGTGTAATGTTTGAACAGGTGGGTTTTTGAATATTCATACAACAAGGAAATAGGCCAGCAGACTAAGTACTCATTCCTGCTTTGTTTACCTTTGCACATTAAATATGTTGAGCTGAAGATACATGAGCATAGTCAAAACATCCTGGATTTTATTCCTCCAAAGACATGTAATGATACTGTAAAGATTCAGCAAGGTACATATGCAAAGATTTGTGCAAATCATGTGCCATTGCTTTTACTATGCAAAGAGCTAGTTCCAAAGGAAGAAGATGGGCTCTGCTACATTATTTATGATCAGCCTGGAGACAGGCTCCCAACTCAGAATGAAAGCTTTAGCACATTAAACCACTTTTTTTTGCCTATTCATGTTTCATAGGATGGATATGTACTGTATCCAAATATTCAGGGTTCCTATATGTTTCATACTAGCAAAGGATTGGCATGTTAATATATCACTTTCACTCAAGTAATAATAAGCCCCTACGTTTTGTGCAGGGATATGCTGTGGTTTCTAGAGTTCTGTGTTTTCTAAATCTTCCTCAGCAGATTACTTACTAAAGATGACTATCTCTTTGAGATGTTAGAACCACAAATTTTGTTTGTTCTTGAAAGCAAGAAACACAGAATTATCACAAAAGGCCAACATGTTAGCTGTATATACTGGCCACTAATAGTGAGAAATTGTAATGCACACACATACACATACACAATGTGAAATACTTTGTTGAAGGGTGTGATCATTCAGCATAATCCTTGAACGTGGCCTTTTAGGAATTATAGCCTCAGAATGTAAGATGGTATTCTCCTTTTGGCACTTTCTAAAAAAGAAAATGAAATTGAGCCTGAATGAGTAAAGAGTCACTTCTTTAACTGGCAGAATTATCCTAAGTCTGAGCAGTACAAATTATTACACTCAGGCTGTTTGTGGCTCACTTCTCTCCATAATCTCCTGATGGGGATATTATGATCTTATTTGTAATTATTTTACATTTTTGTTAAATATATAGCCCATGGTGACCTACTTTTTATGTCAGAATTTCAAACTCTCTTTTGGGAGTGTCTTTCTTGTCACTTTTCTTGACCTGAGTTTTTATAGTCACCAACTGGGCTCTCTTTGGAGTTGTCACATGACCCCGGCTTTTGTGGATCAGTTCCTACTAGACATTATCTAAACAAGGTATCATGTACAATATTCTTTATTTTCTTATCTCATGAATGGTGTTGACTTCAAGTGTGGACCTTTTGAGTCCCCGCTGCCTTAGCAATGACTGTTCTACTCATATATCCCCATGGAATTTCAGACAAACCACTCTTCCTTCGCTAATGGTACTCAGATGTGCACTTCAGGGAATTCTTAGCAGGGAATTTCCTCTAGATAGCTCAAGCCCTCGGGACTTCCAGAAAGGAACCTTTTGATCTTGAGACAGCATGTCAAAACTTGCTTCTTCAAGTCAACACCCCAGACATTACAGTGAGATGACATTGCTGATATTAAGTAGCTCTGTGTTGTAATAAGTAATACAATTATGTGTGTGATGAAATTGGTTTCCATATTTATTCTACATACTCTTTATGGATAAAGATATAATTATAATGAATCATAACTAAGTGTGTATATACATATATATATATATAATAGTTGTTTTCTGGATTTGGTTTTTTTTTTCCTACCTCAAATTTTATTGTAACTTTCTTACTAAACATTTTATATCACTAGTTACCTTACCTGTTCTCCTGAGTGTTTTCAATTTTGACTATTACAGCAGCTTCTTATTAAGTTTCCCAATTTTAGACTCTTCTCTATCTCCGTCCAGTCTGTTTGATAATACCAGGCTAAATTCTCACATACCTAGGATTGATAATTCCTTTTATTGGGAAAGAGCAACAACAAATGACCCTCTGTATACTACTGAGTTCTTCATCTACATTTTTTTGTCAATTCCACCCAATACCAAAGAATATTTCTCAATACTTCTCAGAACATACCTCTATTTTCTGGACCTTTTGAATCTCTTGCCTTGCTCTGCATGCATTACTAGTTTTTACTCATGATCCTTTTCTCTCAAGAAGGATGCCTTTGTGCTTTCAAGCTGGTTCATTCCCATAGTGTTCATATTTTAATGAAGAAAGTAGATCAGTATATACTCTCCATGGAGCTTTGATATATTACCAGGCTTGGCCTCCTGGGTAGTGGGACAACAACACCAAGGAGCTACAACTTTCTTTTTCTTTGCTTCTGCCTTGGGGGTTGAGTCAAAAGACTCAATTCATAACAAGACAAATGTTACATCACCAAGCTATACTTGCAGTTTTCAGTTCACTGTAATATGACAAAAATGCCTGCAATAACTGAATTATAATATGTCATTTGGAAGGATCAATGTAAATGAATGAAAAGATACTGGTAGTGGAAGAAGCTGTGTTGCACTGTAGTTGCAACAGAAAACCAGGCCATCCCTAGATCTGCAGTGGAAAGAATCCTTTGGGCTTAGGTATAAATGAGGCAGAAAAACTGGATCATTTACCTTTTTCAAGAACCAGACATTGAAATATGTGTTACTGTGGGGAGACAGTATTATTATGAATGAGGAAGGTCTTATGGGTGAGGCCCATTTCTGGACAAGAAGTAGGTAAGTACAAGGATATGTCAGTCAGAGAAATAATTTCTTCCTTATGGGAGAGTATAGACAATGAACCTGGAGTTGCATTACAACTCCCCCATCTCCTATACCAATGACTAGTAACTGGGTTTAGTGTAATCAGTACATTTGCGCTTGTCCCATGATTCTGGTTACTCTCATTCCTTGGGAAACTTACACAAAGTAAATTAGTGAAACAAGCTCGTCTATGCTACCATGCTGGCCTCAAAACAACAGCCATTATTCATCATATCCCAATTCTCCTGTTCATTCTAGGTTTCCTTTCTCTGGGACAGCACTAGGTCATTACTTCTCTCACATTTTCTAGGGGTGAAGAGGTTTGCGGGACTTTCGAAATGGGAACAATGCTTTTAAAGAGATTTGGGAATTTTACTGCAAAAAAATGGGTTAACACATGGAGAAGGAGAGTCATACATCACTAAAATATATATGCTAGTTTATTTTATCTGCTGAGATGATGACGACTTTTATCATTGAGAGTACTCACACCTGATCACTGCACTGCTTTTTGGGCCTCTGCTATTTACTAGTAAAATTGAGCAGGAAGCTCCAGTGCCCATGGCAGATCATCTGGGCACCAAGGTATCACTGCCTTATTTCACTTCATTACTGTGGTCATGCCTGCTGGTGACCAGGGCCATTCATTCTTACCCTTCTGCTGATTACTTTTCTTCTCTGCTAGTCTTTTGACAAAGGGAACCTGGAGAAATAAAACCATAAATTCATACTGTATGTTTCAAAGTTAAGCTGTTCTTTCCAAGTTAGAGATAATTCAGTGCAATCACTCTGCTAAGGGATAGCTGATTGATCTCTTAAACAGAATACATTGTAGAAGGGATCAATTTATTTTCTTTTTAAAATTTTTAAATTATTTTTTCATTTATTTTGCATATTGACCACAGTTTTCCCTCCCACCTCTCCTCCTGTTCTCCCTCATATCTCCCATCTACACCACCCCCATCCACTCCTCCTCTGTCTCCATTCAGAAAGAGCCAAGCCTCCCATGGGCTTAAATAAAGCAAAGCACATCAAGATGAGGCAGGACCAAGCTCCTCCTCTTGCCTCAAGGCTTGGCAAAATAATCCAACGTGAGGAACAGGTTCTCAAAAGCCAGCTAAATTCATCAGTGGCAAGTATGATCTCACTGTTAGAAGCCTCATAGACAAACCAAACTCCCCAACTGTCACACACATGCAGAGAGCTTAGGTCAGTCCTATGCAGGCTCCTTAAGTCCAGAGTCCATGAGCTCTCACTTGATCAGGTCAGCGGTCCCTGCGGGTTCACCTACCAAGACCTTGTCCCCTGACTCAAACAAACCCTCCTCCCTTCCTTCACGAGCCCAGCCCAGGGTTTGGTTATGGATCTCTGCATCTGCTTCCATCAGTTATTGGATAATGGCTCTCTGATGACAATTAGAGTAGTCACCAATTTTGTTACAGTAGATGGCCTGTTCAGGCACCCTCTCCACTATTGCTAAGAGTCTTAGCTGAGGTCTTGCTTGTGGAATCTTGGGAGTTTCCCTGATAGCAGGTTTCTCCCCAACCCAGAAATTGCCTCCCCCCTCAAGACATCCTTTTCACTCTTCCACTCCATTGTGTCCCCAAACTGCCTCTTGCACCCTGTCTGCCCTTATGGTCCCATTCTCCCCATATCCACCCCTGGTTTACCCAAGATATTTCTTCTATTTCTACTTCTCAGGGAAATTCACAAATTCCTCTTTAAGCCCTCCTTGTTCTCTATCCTCTATGGGGCTGTGGATTGTATACTCCTAATATCCCTTTTGAGTAAGGACATAACATGTTTGTCTTTATGGGTCTAGGTTACCTCCTTTAGAATGATTTTTTTTTTTTATGTTCCAACCACTTGCCTGCAAAATACATGAGGCCATTGTTATTTACAGCTGAGTAGTTGCTCCATTGTATAAATGTACATTTTCCTTATCCATTCTTCAGTTGAGGGCATCTAGGTTGTTTCCACATTCTTGCAATTATGAATAAGGCTGCTACGAACATAGTTGAGCAAGGGTCCTTGTGGTGTGATTGAGCATCCTTTGGGTATATGCCCAAAGTTGGTATATCTGGGTCCTGAAGTAGAATGATTCCCAGCTTTCTGAGAAACCACCATGCTGATTTGAAAAGTGACTTTGCAAGTTTGCATTTCCACTGGCAATGGGAAGTGTTTCCCTTACTCTGTATCCTCTCCAACATAAACTGTCATTCGTGTTTTTGATCTTAGCCATTCTGACTGGTGTACGATGAAATCTCAGAGTAATTTTGATTTGCATTTCCCTGAAAACTAAGGATGATGAACAATTTTTAAGTGTATTTCACAGTTTTAGATTCTTCTCCTGAGAATTTTGTTTTGATCTATCTCATTTTTTAAATTGTCTTACTTGGTATTTTGATATCTGGTTTCTTGAGCTCTTTATATATTTTGGAGATAAGCCTTCTATCAGATATGGTGTTGGTGAAAATAGTTTCCCACTCTGTAACTGCTGTTTTGTCCTACTTACTGTGTCCTTTGCCTTCCAGAACCTTCTCAGCTTCAGGAGGTCCCATTTAATTAATTGTCACTCTCAGTGTCTGTGCCACTGGTGTTATATTAAGGAAATGGTCTGCTTTGCCAATGAGTTCAAGGCTACTTCTACTTATTCTTCTTTTAGGTACAGTGTGGCTGGATTTATGTTGAGGTCTTTGACCCACTTGAAATTCAGTTTTGTGCAGGGCAATAGATATGAATCTATCTGCAATCTTCTGCATGTCAATATCTAGTAATGCCAGCACCATGTGCTGAAAGTGCTTTCTTTTATTCCATTGTATAATTTTGGCTTATTTGTCAAAAATCAGTTGTTTATAGGTGTGTGGATTTATGTCAGTGTCTTCAATTCAACGCCACTGATCCACATTTCTGTTCTTAATGCCAAAACCATGCTGTTTATATTACTACAGCTCTTTAGTAGATCTTGACATCAGGGATGGTGATACCTCCAGAAGTTCCTTTATTGTACAGATTTATTTTAGCTATAATGAGCTTTTTGTTTTTCCATATCAAGTTGAGTATTATTCTTTTGAGGACTGTGGAGAATTATGTTTAGATTTTGATGGGGATTGCATTGAATCTGTAGATTGCTTTGGTAAGATTGCCATTTTTACTATATTGATCCTACTTATCCAACAGCATGGGAGATCTTCCCATTTTCTGATATCTTTTTCAATTTCTTTCTTTAAAGACTTAATGTTCTTGTCATACAGGTTTTTCACTTGTTTGGATAGAGTTACCCTAAGATATTTTATGTTATTTGTTGCTATTATAAAGAGTGTTGTTTCTCTGACTTTATCTACTCCCCATTTATCATTTGTATGTAAGAGGGCCATTGATTTTTTTTTTTTTTACTTTTGCATTAATCTTGTATCCTGCCACATTACTGAAGGTGTTTATCAGCTATAGGAGTTCCCCAGTAGAAATTTTGTGGTCACTTATGTATGCTGTCATATGATTTGCAAACAGAAAAATTTTAACTTCTTCCTTTGCAAATTGTATCTTCTTGGTCCCCTTTTATTGTATTACTTACAGTACTATATTGAATAGGTAAGGAGATAGTGGAAACCTTGTCTTGTTTTTGATTTTAGTGGAGTTGCTTTGATTTTCTTTCTATTTATTTTGATGTTGGCAGTCAGCTTCCTGTAAATTGCTTTTATTATGTTTAGGGATGCTCCTTGTATCTCTGATCCTTCTGAGACCTTTATCATGAATGGGTATTGGATTTTGTCAACGGCTTTTCCAGCATTTAATAAGATGATAATATAGATTTTTCTTTAAGTTTGATTCAATATTGGTATGTGATGTGTATCAAGAAAAATTTCCATTTCTTGTACATTTTTCAATTGTGTAGAGTATAGGTTTTTGAAGTATGACCTAATGATTCTTTGGGTTCTTCAGTGTCTGTGGGTATATCTCTTTTTTCATTTCTGATTTTGTTAATTTGGATTTTTCTACCATTTTTTAGTTTGGATAAAGATTTGTCATCTTGTTGATTTTCTTAAAGAACTAACTCTTTGTTTCATTGATTCTTTGTGTTATTCTCTTTGTTTCTATTTTATCAATTTCAGCCTAGAGTTTCATTATTTCCTGCAGTCAACTCCTCCTGGGTGAGTTTCCTGCTTTTGTTCTAGAGCTTTCAGGTATGCTGTTAAGCTGCTAGTTAGAGATTTCTCCAAATTCTTTACTTGGGCACGTAGTGCCATGAAGTTTCCTCTTAACACTGCTTTCCTAGTGTCCCATAAGTTTGGGTGTTTTTACTCGCTTTGATTGAATTCTGGGAAGTCTTTAATTTCTTTCTTTATTTCTTCCTTGATCTAGTGGTGATTCAGTTGGGAGTTGGTCAGTCTCTCTGAGTTTGTAGGCATCTGTTCTTTGTGTTGTTGTTGAATTCTAACTTTGCTCCATGGCTGATCACAAATTATTTTGTATGCTGATATTTGCTTTGTGATGGAATGTGTGGTCAATTTTATTTCTTTGTTAAGTTTCTGTCTGGCTGACTTGTCCACTGACAATAATGAGGCATTGAAGTCTCCCAATATTAAATTACACTGGCACTTGCCCATCTAGGTTTGGGATAATTACAGGTGCAGTTGTAAAATCTTGTGTTGCCTTTGTTGGATGGGTCTTTGGTTCCTTTATTATCTCATTCTTTATTTTCTTTTGTCCTGAATGGGCAAGGGTTTTGTTGATTGGCTGGTGGCCAGGTCCAGGATGATTGTCTCAGTTGAGGTTTGTGGAAGTTTGGGTGCTCTGAGTCACCATATCATCCGGATCATCTGCCTGGTGTGGGCTTTTCTTGTATCTATGGTGTCTGTTGTTCCAACTGGTATAGGTTGTACCTATGCTTGTTCTACTACCTGGTGTGGGTTATACTTTTGCCTATAGGATCTTCTGATGTTGTGGGGGAGACATGGCCATGGAGAGGATCCTGGGATATGTGGGTTCGGGAGGTGGGGTGGGTCTTGGAGGAACCGAGTCCAGTGGGTATAGGCAGTGATGGTGTGGTCTGCCTGCAGGCCAATTTATTTTTGTTATGCAGAAGAAGAAAGTCTAGAAGAAGTAGTAATTATATCATCCATAGTGTACCTAGAAGGTCATGCTGACAAGTACAAACACAGTCTCTATTCACATCATGACTACTCTTTCCATAATTCATCTTGACACAGACTGAATTGATATCAACTGTCCAAAAGATTCTGCTGATTGGTTACTTAGAGTTATCGCCATGGTGGGTGATCATTACTAAGCATTGCCATGAAATTCAAATTTTCAACAGCTTCATTTATCCCTGTCTCCATAACTCTCTGTTCATGATCATACAGTCATTTCATGTGCAGGAAATAGACTATCTAGACAACTCATTTGCAACTACCCATTCATGTCATACTCTAGCTTTCCTAGGGTCATTCTGCTTTTCACATGAAATGTATGATCATGTGCAGTTGCCACAGTAGGACCCTTTTCAGAGAGTTTGACTCACAGTTGACTTTTAGTTCCACCATTCAAAAGGGAAATAAGACAATAGCAATTTACTTTTTGTTTACTTCTACATATCAAGCTGACCTAGCTATGAGCTTAACTTGGCCTTGCTACTTATTGATTTCCTGGTTATAAACAACAACTAAGGGAGAAGCATTGGTGACTAAGCCATCAGAGATGTAGCTCTCCAGTGCCCTTTGTTCATGCATTGATCAAATTCCAGATAGGATATTCCCACTAAACAACAGACTCCCACTAAGCCAGTTTGTGACTCAGTGGGTCCTTATAGAATTAATTTCATGATTGGTGGCTCTACCAACATAATGATGCCTTGGAAAAATGCTTCGTTTTTTTAAACCAGAATTTAGTAACATGGAAGGGTTATTCTAAGATAGTGTATTTCGGTGATAGTTCGTCTGCTTTTGCTCTCTATTTTCTGTGCTATGATTCACCATGGGCTTTCCATAACTTTTCAAGACATCAGTTCTTACCACCCAGTGGCATTTTCCAAAGCAGTTGTTGGTAGTAGAGCAAGTCTGAATGTATTATGGCTTAGTCATGGCAGATCACAGAGATTAAAGGGGAAAGAGAGGAAAGCATTATGCCTTTGGCTAGAGCTTGAAAATAAATCCTTTTTTTCTCTCAGTGAACCTGAGTTTCAGGCTTTTAAATTCATACTATAATCTACATAAGCTCTCTAATTTCAGACTATGAAGAAGCACTGGTTTTCCTGGATGTACATCTTGCTGACATATCACTCAACTTTTCAGCCTCCATAATGATGTACATCAATACCTCATGACAAATGTCCATGAGAAATTACTGTAATTTATTTCCATCATTTGAATTATAATTTCTCATCCACATTAATTGATAGACTATAGACTTTGGAATGATAGAATCTTACTGATAATCTTATTTTCACTATTATAATTGACTCAGCAAATTATAACATCATGTTATAGTTTGACTTTGTCTTCAGTCCACACCTGATGCAATAGTGCTGACTGATTAGGCTGGGAGAGCCTCACCCTTATCAATAAGATTAAGGCCCTCCTTACAGAGAACACGGTGTGTTAGCTTGTCTTCCCATCTGTTATTCTCTGAGCATCACAGAGAATACAGTATTATTCCTTTTTTAGGATGCAGCTTTTGTCAGACTACTAAATGATCTTAAAGTTCTGAATCTCCAAAATAGTGAAAAATTAATTTCTGTTTCATTAACTATCCAATATCTGAAATTTTGTTATATCACCATTGTACCAACATACACCATAAAAGATTTATGTTTTACATTTCATTTATATTCTTAGGTTAAAAAATAAGTGTAAAGAATATTGTTAGAATATATAATTTGCATTTTACCAGCAAAAATGAGGATATTTACACTTCATGGAAAACACAGTTGCAAGGAATGTAGTCAGCATTTGGAAATGGGTACTGTTAAAATGTCTGATAAAAATCTAAATTTAGACAGTATCATTGGTATATTTAATCTGCCATTTTAAGAGTCAATAATTTAAACCACAGTAACAAAGTAAAGGTAAATACCTGAATTAACCTCCTGGACTGTGTACAGCGATCTACCACAAGATAGACAGCTTAAAAATAGCAATTTTTATTTCAATGAACCAGCTTTTATTATTTACATTGTGCTATAACCAAACAGTGGAATTCTTATCAGAAGATGAATGAACCTTAGCTACTATACATTTAAATTATTGGATTAAGTTAAGAAATAATTTGAACTGAAAATGAGTCTGACAAATATATACACTACCACTAATAAGCTTAAGTTTTATAGATATGTTGAACATTGTAGTCACTGATGTTAGGAGTTCCCCAATACTGCCCCAAGTTCAGTGATCCTCTAGGAGGATTCATGAGACTCACGTTGTTGTAGGAGTCAGCTTTCAGTTGTGTAAAACATCTGAAAACAAATCACACTACAGAAGGAGAGCTTTATTTGAGTTGATGGTTTCATAAGTTTCAGCCTGTTGCATTGGAACCATGGGGAAGCAGAGCTCCATGGAACAAGATGGGGTGGAAACGGATTATGTGCCATCTGTCCTTCAAACAATACCCCAGTAACCTATTTTCATAAAAATCAGGTAGGACCTGGCATGTAAAAATTTCTACCAGATAGAGATGGTGTTTCCATCTGGGGACCAAATCTTTAATACATTGGGCATTACAGATCTAAACGATTGCATGGAAAACATTTTGGGGGAAAATATTCATAAGATAAATATTGTTTACAAGAGTAAATAGAGATGAAGGATGAAAGAAGTTGAATGAATGCCTGGTAGGATACCTTGTATAGTTTTACTTGGTGTAGAAAGAAGTTTTGGTGATTATATTTGAAAACATTAATAAGTATTAGCAAAACAATTGAAATAAAAAGTTGGAGCACTAAAAAATACCATTTGGTCCTTGCACTGTGGTCACAGCTGTGTAATAAGGACTTCTGGAGTAATGAAGATGCTTTGTTTCTGCACAGTACTCACCACCTTCACATGACTCTGAAAGCCACTGTAAGGGTGGCTAATGAAACAGAAGAAATCTCTTATTTTATTGTATTTATTTTGGATTTAATTTTATCCACAAGTAACTAATGCTTTCACATATTATATGCAAGTTTGATGAGTAAATTTTATCTGCAAAATCTACATGCAACCTTCACAATTCAGATCAGAAAAATTTTAATTCAATGTCTATGGCTTTTAAGTCAAGTGAGTTTTAGTCTATCCATCCATTCCATTGCCCTCACACTACCCAGAACAAACAAAAGCTTAGCATTCATAAAGGTACTGCTAGCCTGTTGTAAACCTATGTTTCAAGGTATTCTTACTCATTGCAGCTCTATTTTCTTCCTATCAGTGGTCAAAGGCATTATAGAATTCATGCAAGTAGCAAAAAAAGAGGTTAATCTGTTTTCATGGCTTCACACCCTCCCCATTATTCTTCTGGTGAAGAAACGCTATCATATCTCAGCTGAACTATCTTTTTTTCTAGTAAACTATTGAATGACTTCTTCAGTTGTTCAGTCTAATTCATATATGTACTAATTTGAAGCAACACAGCATTATAAAGTGATACTCCTGCAGATTTCCCAGCAGAGCCATAGAATGAGTTTTTGCAACTAGTATATAATGTTACTTGTATTTTGGTAATTATCAAATGAATTTCTCTATCTCCTCTCTCTCTCTTTCATCCGTACACATGCAGTCACACTTGTGACTGAAGGAGAACAGAGGAGAGACCTTTACATAGAAATCAAGGTAATGAAGTCTTGGCTTTAGCTAAGCATTCAAGTATACTTAAAATTTCAAGTGGATAAATGTGAGGACATTGGCAGCATAGCACTAGATAACTAGAAGCTTATGGGAGTAATAGACCACCCATCAGGCAGATAACCTTCTCTTTAAGGTTATGTAATATTATGCGAATTTTATAATATTATTTGGCTTACTTTGTTCTCTTAAAGTGATGAGCATGCATATTTCTTTTAAAGACTATAACTGTTATCTGTAAAATGGCTGGCATTCCAATTGATGGAAATGGTGCGACCAGAGGACAGAGGGAGGAATTTCCTCAGAAAGGGGTATGTGTGTGTGTGTGAAGCTGTACAGTGAGTTGCCATAAGAGAACATATTTCCATGGAAGAAAGAGGAGACAAGTACAGGAAAATATACATTTCAGTGAAATCTGGGGCACTTTGAATTCCAGGTTAAGCAAAGAATTGCACAGACTGGAAGGACTAAATAATAAAAAAGAATTGTAAGACTGTGGCCATATGGAAGCAGTATCTTCTGGATAAAATCCTACTCATGCTCTGCTGGGTAGGTCAGAAGCTAGAAGAGCACCTGGACGCTACTCTAACAGCTGAAACATCTAAGCACAGGATGGAAGTTATGATGTTGAATATGAGAAAGTAATTTAAAAACAGTTCATCAGAACTGGGAGCAATACTGTTAAAACATGCAGTCTACTTTATTGTAAGAGGAGCACAGGATGGAAACCAGGTGCATTTCATTCAAGGTTTTCTGTATGTCAGCAAGCTTGGACTTGAATCTAGTCAGCTCTGAAGATTCAATCTCCCGGAACCTCAGCTGACTGTAGATTATGACTATTGGTGATAATGAGCATGGTACTAAGATGAGATGGGTACTTAGGCATTTTCAAATTTCGAGTTTGAGGAGTGAAACCTATGTGGCAATATTGTACATAAAAAGAAATAAATATGGAAAGAAAATGAGAAGGCATTTTGTTTGTTTAAATTAATCATTGGGCTTTCAAATCTCTATGATTGTTTCATCAAGAAACAATTTGATTTGATTTGAAAGCCATGACTGTACTCAAGAAAGAGACTATTATTTAATCTGAAGATGGATGACATTGTTTCCCTACAAATAGGGAATCCAGGCATGGGTGACACACCCCTGAGAAGTTTGTAAGTATATAACAGCCCTTCATCCCTTAGGTCAGACTGTGATGAACTCTGTTTATATCACAATGACAGTTTTTTTTTCCTAGCTTAGTGTTCTCCATTCTTTATGCAGTTTCCATATTCAGTTTAAATACATTGTTCTAAGCCCCTGAAGCTAATATGGATATTGAAGTTTTGATGTTCTTATCTCTCTGGCTCCAATATAAATTTCTGGTCTCATTTTTCACCACATTTTCACCAGTTTCTTTGTTGTTGCTGTTGTTTAAATTGAAATCTTTGCCTGTCGTGCCCCCCCAAATCATTAAGTATACATTCACTGCCTATAAATCATAATGGGTTTATGTATCTGATACATCTCTCAGGTATCAGAATACATCCATTTAAAAAGAGGCAATATTTGCTATGTAAACTAGAACATTGTTTTAAGGAAGCAAGACTTAGGAGTTAAGGTTTTAGATTTGGACTGTGTTGTATTTTGACTCAAACTATTTGCCTCAGATGCAAACTAAGTGTCAGATTTACTTTCCTCTGCCATAGCTTCAACAAATATTCCAACTGCAACATTCTCTCATTATGGGCAGCAATGAGTCTTCAGCAGACACAGACTAGTCTTTGTGACCTTGAAAGGTGATTACTACAAGCGAACAACAGAAACTATCACACAATCATTGGTTTAATTTTATTTTTCCTGAAACTTAACCAGTTAAAGAAATCATTATACTAATGGGGTAGAAGTGAAGTGATTATTTGACCCATCTTATTTTCCTCTTGAGAATTTGCCTCTGCTTTCTTCATCCACTACTCCATAAAAGCTCGTAGGCTTTCAAGAACATCCCATTTTTTAGAGCTCACACTGTGCCCAAGTCTTTCCACTGGCATTAGGATGACATGGCACTGGAATTTAGATCCATTCTTCCTGAGTATTAAAGCTATCGCAATTTCTTTAAACAATATATGATAGTAGAAAGTAAAATAAAACTCACTCTACTGAAATTTTTCATCTAAAAAATAAAGATATTAAAATTCTGGTGTAGGATGTGAGATTTACACTTCTTTTTTTTAAAGATTTATTTATTATGTATACAATGTTCTGCCCGCATGTATACCTGCAGGCCAGAAGAGGCAGAAGAGGGCACCAGATCCCATTACAAATGGTTGTAAGTCAACACGTGGTTGCTGGGAATTGAACTCAGAACCTTTGGAAGAGCAGGCAGTGCTCTTAACCTCTGAGCCATCTCTCCAGCCCGAGATTTACACTTCTGAGTAATGGCCAGGAAGGCCTGAGATTGCTCTCAAAACCACTATCACCATAACAGTAGTATTAGCAGCAGCAACAACAACAGCAACAGCAAACAAATACAGGCTACCTATATTCCTCTTGGCTACCAACAAGAGCAAGAGGATAGGCCCTATTTCTGTGACACAACACACCTGGATAGTAATATAGTGAGAAACACCTTTCTCTTTGCTGTCTAGCTTCCACAGTGTTGGCGCAAATGCTGCTTACTGGGAGAGAAAATAAATGTACTAATGGTCGTATCAAGCTGTAGACTCTGTAAAATAAAATATAAATTTGCCATATAAGATGTGCCCAGCTGTGTAACAGTGGCACAACACTCATAAAGAAAGTAACCACTTTCTGACTGGATCTGAGGCATTTCTGATTAGAATGAACTCATTTCTAGTACTATAAATTCCAATAAAAGCTTGATGACTTCGGAACTAATAAACCTGATGTAGGAACTTGTCAGTGTTTACAACTAGTTTGACATAGCATCAAACCACCTTTTGACTATTTACATTTATACCCACAGATGAAGCTTATTCTCAGCCTTAATCCAAGAAGGATTTCTTTGCAATGAAAGGCAGTGAATGGAGGTACACAGGAGTGTTCACGGTCCTGAGAGCGAGTGAAGGCCGAATGCTTAGCCATAAACAAGAAATGTGTATTGCCCCCTTAAAGACCATTACACATGATGGTGATTAAATAATGTAGGAGGTGGAAGATAGGAAGAACAGGTATGAAATACCATCTTTTGGGCATAACATGGCTGTCTGTCATGAACTCTGTGCAACTGCAGCTGTTCTTGCCTATGTTGGGACTGCTCAAGACTGGGCTTTCCAATACTAACTCTGGATCAAGAGGTCTTACTGTGCCACATTTGAATCAGCTGTCCCTGATTGTTTCTGAGGATAGTTACTACCATCAATTGTGTGTCCTTGATGAGTCCATCAAGGTCCAATGCATGTTTCAAATCCCATGGTCATACAGTTGCCACTGGTTTAGCTCATTGGCTCTCAAAACAAAACAAACCACTTGAATCTGAAAATAAGGCTTACAAGAAGGAAAAGGAGGAGTAAAGTGTAAGGGGAGTGGAATTTCGAGTTATCAGAATGAAATATATGCATATATTAAAATATCAAAGAGCAAATTTAATTTAAAAGAAGAAAATATTAAAAATCTGCCACAAATAACTGAAAATCTCAGTAGCATTTAGCATTAGGACTTTTGCTAAAACACACACCACTCTTCATTCTGTGTCCACAGATTTCTGACTGCACTCATCTAAATAACCAGAAGTGATTTATTTCTTGCCTAACTTTTGAGTAACCTAATAAGTATCTTCAATATACTTTTCCATAAGAAATCTACTGTGACTGCTGGGCCAAGCCATTCAGGACTGAAGAGTTACTATCTTTGCCAGAATGTAAGCCAGATTGGTTTTCTCCAAAAATTTCCTTCAACTGATGATGTGCACCTTATCAAAAGTCACACACTTCTTGGGTGTATTCTGTCTGTCATAATATATCTCCCACTTAGGCTTCCCTTATAATTCAAATGTATTGCTATGCATGATATAGATTCCTGTGCATTGCCCTTTTCGTCTACAGGCCATTCAGACAAACTTCTATTTTAGAGTCATTTTAAGGCAAGAAGAGTGTTACATTGTTCTAAAATCACTAAATCTTTTACAAAAAAGTTAAAACTTTCAGAACTATAAACTTTTTACTATATTTAAATTTCCTACCATGTTTCATTGCCAGAAAACGAATTAGTTGAGGTTTTCCTGCTCTTTCTACTTTGTAGTGAAGGAGCTGCCGAGAATCTGCTAAAAGAAGACTTTGCTAGAAATTAAAACAGAAAGCTGGGTTTGGGAGCATGGTCAGTTTGCAAAGTATGTGTTGTACAAGCATGGCTATCAGAATTCAATCCACAGAAGTAGTGTAAAGAATAAGATAACGTAAAAACGTGGTTACATCTTGTAATTCTAGTGCTGAGGAGGCAAGACAGGTATATTTGGGGAGCTTGGTGGCCATACAGACTTGCTCCTGAGGAGCAAGGTTGAATTATGAACACACACACACACACACACACACACACACACACACACACACACAAATAAGAATGCACATATGCTGGATATGCTGGGCAGTGCTGGCGCACGCCTTTAATCCCAGCACTCGGGAGGCAGAGGCAGGCGGATCTCTGTGAGTTCAAGACCATCTTGATCCACAAGATCTAGTTTCAGGACAGCCTCCAAAGCCACAGAGAAACCCTGTCTCAAAGAACCAAAAAAAAAAAAAAACAAAAAAACAAAAAAAACATGCACATACATATGAATAAACCTGCTCACATATATGCAAAAATATTCAGAGTGACAAAGTAAAACAAAATTTATGATTATTTGGAACCATGAACAAGAATCACAGGGCCAAATTTTTTAAAAAGTTCACAATGATTGCTATACATTTCCATTTTTTCCAAAGTGGCCTTGCCAATTGTCCCCATTCATCTAGCAACATTTGAGTGTTTAAGAATAATTCACCTAGTAATTTGCATGTGGTAATTGTTATCCCAAATAAGTCATATTAATAAACAGAAAATAAATCATGCAAGCTCAGAATATGTTAGTTCTGGGTTAGATAAGCTCATGTATTCAGTGTCGCTAATCTGTTGGACATCAAAATGTTCAGTTGACTTGCTATGCAGAAACAGTGGTTGGTGTGGTTCTGAAATACACAGGGCTTTGTGTTTCCTATCCTTTCATTTCTCTTCATTGTACCTCATCTCCAGTCCAGTCTTCAGTCTCTTAGACCCACAGTTATGACATTTGTATGTGTGGAATTCATGATTTTGTGTAAACTGCTTCCTCTGTCAGGAATTATTTTTACTGCTTTACGTGTTCCCAGTTGGGTAACTCTTCCTAACATTTTACCAGTCAATTCTCCCATTTTGTCCTCTAAAATGAAATTAATGGAAGATCAAAGGGACAACTCCCTTTTGAATCCTTAGACACTCTAAATGATCTCTATATTCTCTTTGTGGCTTCTTTGACTGACAAGTGTATGTTGCTGAATTATTTCTCTTTCAAATCCTTAAATCCAAGCTCAAATGAATAAGACTAAGGGACATTATGAAGAGCTGTTTTCCACTGTAGTTTTCCAATTTAACATTTTTGGTGAAAAAATAAATTTGATGAATAAAACAACAAAAAGTTTGTGTGGCATTTTCCTCCAGCTAAATGATGGACTTATTGTTTCATTATTGCTCAACATATTTCTGACTTACTGCCATTATTTAGGGGTGTATATTCTTCTCCTGAAAATAGTGGCAGTAGAATTGTAGCAATTTATATCAGTTGAACAGAACAAGTCACATTGTACTAAGGTACCAAAATTTCACTTTATTTGAAATAACAGGTTTTCTTGCTCAGTCAGTTGCCTTCCTTTCTGATTTCGTTACAGCTAATCCCCAATTGGGGGGGGGGCAGTGAGAAACCAGAAGGGATAAGGTTATTAGCACACAGCTCTCTGGATGGAATTTTTTTTTTTTTCATTAAAGGAACCACAGAAACACCCTACCCTTTCTAGAATGTGAGGACAACACAAGAAGGCCACAGAATAGGCAGGTGGACTTGGCACAGCAGATGCATTAGGGCCTAGCCTTGTGATTCCAACCTTCCAGAACTGTGAGAAATACATCTTTCCATTTACAAGATCTCTTGGTTGTGGTAATTTTTCATAGAAGTCTGAGTGAATTTAGGTACTCTCATTCATGGGTGTCTTGGTATTTGAGATGAAGAGGGCAGAATTCTGGGCAACACTTAATAAAGGAGAAAATTTACACAGTGCAGCACATGGTGCAATAATCCTTATCAATTTCTGTGTCCTTCTATGCCTGTCTCTTTCATTCCTCCACACCCTGGTCCTGTCTCACTTTTTCTTGTTTCTATTTTTACTCCAGTTGTTTATACACCCACATTTGATTATCCAGAGATAGCACCCAGAGATGAGAGAGAACGTGTGGTTTTATCTTCTTGCTCCATTACTCCATAATATTTTCTATTCATTGCCTACAAATTTCATTTTTCTGCAACGGAATAGTATTACATTGTGTACATGAATCATATTTTTCACTGTTTGTTCATCTGGTCAAGAACATTTAGGTTTCTTTTGTTTCCTAGTTTTGTGACTAAAAAAGCAATGAACATAGCTGAGCAGTTATCTGTGGAATAGGAACTTAAGTCCTTTGGACACATGCCAAAGAGTGGCATAATTGTGTCATATCATAAAAAAACACAAGGGTGATGAGGAAGGCTGAGTGCATAAAATGCTCGCCTTGCAAGCTGGAAGATCTAAGTTCATACTCCTAGAACCCAAGAAAAGCTGAACTTGGTAACACACATAAATAACCGCAGCATTCTTGTGCCAAGCTGGGAAGAGGAAACAGAAGAATCTCCAAAAGCTCACAACCTATGCAACGATGACTACCAAGAAACCTTGTCTCAAAACAAGGTAGAAAAGAAACCACACACACACACACACACACACACACACACACACACACACACACACACACCTTGAAAATGAAAACAAACAAACAAAAAACAGAAAGGAAACTTACCTGGAAAATCCTCCTGAGCATGGGATGTCCGTAGCTTAAAAATATATTTTGTCCTAGTCTTTCCAAGAGTGCTCGAAATACAAAACTCCCTAGGATACCTGAATTTGCTTTTGAACTGACTCACTGAGAATAGAGACAGCAATGAAAGAATAAATGAATGCATCTCCTCAGCTATTGTCACAGGATTATTCAGTCTTCTCTCTGTCTTTTTCATTCAAGTATCTCCAGTGTGACAGTGTAATTCTCTGTTTGCTTTGTCTTCATTATATTTTGTATTTTTAAGTATAATTCTGAACATTATTTTGGTTTATACCTCAAGAATATTTATTATTTTTAACTACCAAAATTTAAATTTAAATTACACGAAGCTACTGTGCCTTTCTAAATAGTGGAATCAACATTTTTTATTTCCTTTTACTTTGAAAACATTAGGTCTTAAAATAGCACAATTTCTTCAAAACTAGGCAATATTTTTCAAAGGAAATAGAGTCAACATTGTTCTTTTCCATTTTTTAATTTAAATTAGAAACAAGATTGTTTTACATGTCAATCCCAGTTCCCTCTCCTTCCCCACTTCCCCTCCCCCCCAACATCCTACTTATCCCATACCCTTTCTGCTCCTTAGGGAGGGTGATGCCTTCCATGAGGGGGGTTTCAGAGTCTGTCATATCCTTTGGGATAGGGCCTAGGCCCTCCCCTGTGTGTCTAGGCTGAGGGAGTATCCCTTCATGTGGGATGGGCTCCCATTGATTTCCGAGGCCTCCTCACTGACACCCATATTCAGGGGTTCTGGATCAGTGCCAGGCTGGTTTCCCAGCTATCAGTATGGAGACCATGAGCTCCTCCTTGTTCAGGTCAGCTGTTTCTGTGGTTTCACCAGCCTGGTCTTGACCCCTTTGCTCATCACTCCTCCTTCTCTGCAACTGGATTCCAGTTCAGTTCAAATGGATGGAACTAGAAGAAACCATTCTGAGCAAGGTAACCCAGTAACAAAAGACAAACATGGTATGTACTCACTCATATATGGATTTTAGAATAGAGCAAAGAATTACCAGCCTACAATCCACACTGTCAGAGAAGCTAGGAAACAAGGAAAACTTGTCCCCAGAGAAGGGGAAAGGGACAAGATCTCTTGAGCAAATTTGGAGCATGGAGGGAGGAAGAGGAAGCTAGGAGAATGAGAAGGGGAGAAGAGGAAGGGAGAGGAGGACATGAGGGAGCAGGAAGGTTGAGTTGGGGGAAGAATAGAAGACAGGGTTAGTCTCAGCTGGTGAAACTATGGAGATTTGGGGCACTTCATTGGTGAGGCCTAGCTGAAAATACAGGAACTAGGGAGATGATTTAGGGGACTATAACTTGTCCTCGGCCTGCCTCCACTAACTTTGTCCCCTTCCCTCCCATTCTCGTGCGAATTGATCTGTACTCTCATGCCTTCCCTGTCACTATGAAGTGTGTCCTCTGCAATCATCACCTAAAATAAATAACCCCTCCCAATAAGTTGTTTAAGTCAGCTGTTTTAACCAAGGGGTAGGTAAGACAAAACAGAAGGCTTGGACACACATTATAGAGACTACTTGAAGTCAGAGAAAGAACTTGCCTTGTCCCTTATCTAATGCTAGGGTCTGGTAGACAGAGCTATGAAACTCAAGGGCTATAGGTAGATAAAACTGCAAAAAGGCAAGGACATGTACTCCATGCCTTGTTTGTCCCTGACTGTTTTCATTGCTGCTGCTATGCATCCAGTATGCCAAACTACACACATGGTGACTCTTGTCCTCATTTCCATCCTTAAAAACAACTTCCATTGTATCCTGTCACTGGAGCAACCCATTTCCTTTTCACAAAGTGTCTTTCAGAGAAAAAGGACTCTCACAGCCACAGCTGCATACACTGTATCCAGATAAATTGATGACGTGCAAGTAAGCTAGAGAAACAGTAAGTACACTGTGGAACACAAACAGAACATAGCCAGCATAACTTACAAGTTGGCGTCCTAAGAAACATACATGGCAAAGTCATTAATGAGGAAAGTCACATCATAAAACTAATAGAGACACTGGGTCTACCAAATACACACAAACATCAATATTGTGATGTAGGGTTACAAGAAATGTGAAAAACGAGGTCCTATGGTCTGTAACAGAACATAGTAACTATAGCAATGAATTCCAGTGAAAGAAATATACACATGTCAAGTAATTAATACAAAATCACAAGCATTAGGATACATGTGAGCCTTCTGAGAGTACAATTACAATTGCAATTGACATAAAAAAGAAACTCATCAGCAGAGAGACAGGGGTGGGGGTGGGGAGATCCTGGAATAAACCAAACAGAAATCTAGGAAATTAAGTTAAGCAGAAAAAATATTGATTAAATCCATGTGTGGTGGTATACATTCGTAATCCCAGTATGTGGGGGGAAGTTACTTGGGAATTTTGAGGCTACACTGAAGATCCTGTTGCCTAAACAAATAAAAATCTCCTACCGTGTGTGTGTGTGTGTGTGTGTGTGTGTGTGTGTGTGTGTGTGTTGTGTGTGTGTGTGTGTGTGTGTGTGTTCTAGATTAATCACAGAAAATCAAATCTTTTAAGTATTCCAGAAATCCTTATAAAACTTTATAAAAAATAAAAATGAATTGGAAAATCCTCATTGAGATTCATGTTTTCCATTAAATAAACAAATATTTTGTGAGTTCTGGAACACCAAAGGAGGGAGAAAATATGCAACCATATATAAGGAAAGACTTTCTGAAAGTCCGATAGAGTTGGGAAATGAATGAGTACCTGGACTTAGTTACTTATGAGACCCTAAGAAAGCCCAACCATTACATTTCCTCATGGTGGCATATTGCAAAATGGAGGTGGCATATTTAAGATTAAGCACTGAGCAAACGGAATACCAAAAGCTGCAAGAGAGAACTACCAACTATATTCAAAGGAACATTCATTAAATGAAGAGCAGCACCAGGAAGGAAAATGAGCAGCAGAACCAGGAAGGAATGGTATTATACATTTCTTGTTTTGAAGAGAAAATAAAACTTACAGCCAGAAATATGTACCCAGCAAATTATTCTCCAGAAATGAAAGAGCAAGGAAAAATATTGTTCTGTCTACACACAGAAAAGGCAGTATCTGCCAGTGTTTGTGTGAAAGATTCACAAATAAGAAGGTTATGAATACAGTTGGCATATTAGTTAGGACTTACTATTGCTGTGGAGAGACACCATGACCACAGCAACTGTTATAAAGAAAACATTTATTTGAGGGTAGCTTGCTTACAGTTTCAAAAGTTCAGTCCTTTATGATTAATTGGAGCATTGCAGCATTCAGGCAGATGTGTTGCTGGAGCTGAGAGTGCTACAGGATGTTGGCTGAAAGTCACACTGAGGGATGCTTGAGCAAAAGAGACCTTAAAGCCTGGATCCACAGTGACTCACTTCCTCCAATAAGACCACACCTTCTCCAATAAGGCCATACCTCCTAACAGCATCACTGCTTTGGGGGTCCACTTTCTTTCAAACATCCACAGCTGGCATGTGAGCATGATGTTGACATTCTTGGAGAAACACAGCGGTCTTGACAGAAATATTTGGCATGCCAGATGTAGACTAGACAAAGATATGAATGTCAGAATGCTGTGGAATAATCTGTGCAGACAACATTGCATGCATTTTGTTGGATAGCCATCATTCATTCAAACTGAGGAACACAGCATACAATTCACTGTGTCTCTCAGAGGCCATGAAAATGCCCCCATTAATGGGACAGCTTAATAGAAAATATTGAATGGGCATTCAAAAAGAATTAGAGTCAAGATAGAAAGATGAAGGCATGCAGGACCAGTTCATACATTTTCCCCAGTATGTTCTCACTCTGTCACTCCTTTGATGAATGTGAAGATGTATTATCAAGGCTGTAGCTACAACACCTAGGAATAGAGATGATTCCAGAGGAAGAGATTCTAAATATGTTTGAATTCTTTGAAGTGTTTGAGGGATATTGGTTGTGCCTTTTCCTAACCTAGCAAAATTTGAAGTAAAAGTGAATATGCAACCTTATCCCAACAAAATTACAGTGTACTTTGTAAATTAATATTCCTGCCTGAATTCTAGTCCAGTACAGTGGCCAATTCTAGTCTCCCTCTTAAACAGAAAAGACTTGGGTATTACAAAAGGCAGCGTGGTATAGCAACTGAAGGTAAATTAAAAATTAAAAGACCACAATATTAACTGGAAACAGACTCATTAACAATTATACCAGATATCAATTTTCTGAAAAATAAGGTTTGGGGAGCAGATGAAAAAATGACAGACTGTGTGCATCAGTGACCACACACTGGAACACCAGCTCACTCGGGATAATGGTAGGTTAGACTAATTATTCGTGACTGGATCAAGCTCTAGAAATGGAAAAGAAATTTTGACTTGCATATGCTTTCAATGGAAAACACTAATGTTTGTGCACAAAAGGAGGAATTAATGGCATTATGCTATACTTACTGTCCTAGCAGTAGAATAGAAAAGCTCATCATTCTCATTCCAGGGAAATTCTGTCCAACTGCACACACACACACAAAATATGCTGCATAGAGAAGCCAAGAGATATCTGAAGAGACAGGCACTTTCCCATCAAGTCTATTAATAATTCTCCCAAAGGGGCAAGTATCCAGTGTCAGAAGTCATCTGCTTTGTGAGTGCATAGTAGAAGAAACACTGTCAGCTTAGATTTGGGGTTTGTGGTTCATTCGAACACATCAAGTGATTAGTCAAGAGAAAAATATGAACACTTGGAAATGGGAAGGGAAGTTATATAGATAATATGATTATATGTATATAAAAGCCTGAAAATTCCCCTTGATTGTTAGGAGAGATTAAAGAAATTCTGTAACTATCAGAATACAAATCAACTTGCAAAGTCTAGCAGCACTTTTATACAACAGTAGCAATCAAAGAGATAAATCAAAAGAACATTCCATCCATTATAGCTCTCAAACATTATACACACGTACACACAAACCTACATGTGCACATTCATGCATGCACACATCCACCCCCACAAAGGAATTTTGATACCTCTAAGTTGAAATAATTAATATTGTTGACAAGGTCATACTCCCCAACATTACTTAGAGATTCAATGCAATTTCTACTGAAATATCAAGGAAATTATTCAAAAACTAGGAAATAAAAACAATTCTAAAATTGACGTGGGAGATATTGACTCCATATAATCAGGAAAGAAAGAAGCAATTCAGATGCATCACAATTCCTGATTTCAAGACAGAGTGTACAGCTATTGTCATTGAAAAGCATGGCATAGTCCTAATGAGAGCACAATGTAACTGAATGAGGCTTCCCCTCTGGAACTTCCTTACTCCTTTCCCCTCCTACTTTGGTGCTTTCCCTCTCAAAACAAAGCTTGTCACAAATGTATCCAGTAACTTTTCACCGATCACTTTAGTCACTGTGGAGCCATTATCTTTAGCAGAGAGCTTGATTTCCCCATCAGGGTTTCAGCAGGCTGATTCCTTTGTAATGTTAGCTCTCTTCTTTGCCATGCATTCAGGCCAGCTCCCTATAATCCTTTTGGAATCCCTGTTCTGTAATGAAGGGAGCTGGCTTTTGGAAGCATCCCAGAACCTTTGACCTAAGATTTACAACATTTACTTAATGACACAAAAGAAAACAAACAAAAGAACATTTTTCAACATCCCCCCCAGAGACTTTCCCCATTGCCATCTAATTTTAGATTGTTTCAGTTCCTGCTGGTGAGGGTCCTGGAAACTACCGTTTCACACAGTCCTGTCAAATTTACAGAATATGTTGGAGCAAGTGGGCTCAACATTAGGTTTGTCATGGTGTTTTGCAGTTTAACCTTTCCCTTTAAAATTTAATCAGCGTTAGAGGAAATAAACACATTTGTTCCCATTGTACACGGGGAGTGATCTCCTCCTCCGTTTCCCAATGATAACCAGGTTCTGGATATCTGCTTTTTACTGCAAAGGGTCAGGTTGACTCCCAAAAGAGTGTGCCAATGATTTCTACCAGGCTGAAGGTAATTGCTTATAAGATCAAACCAAAGGCTGAACCCTAATTTAGGACTATCTTTAGGACTCACAAGATAACTTAGGGATGAAATAGCTCATAAGAAAGAAAGTTGATATTTTACCTGAAATAGAATTCAGAAGGAAACATTGTTCTGGGAGGGGACTATGGAACTTATGGATCAAAAGGCTGCTACAAAGCCTAGAATTTATTTTGAACAATGTATGAGGATACAATTAGAGAAGAAGTGAATCTAATTATCCAAAACCTACTGTTCTTGTTAAGCTTTCTTCTCTTCTGTATTCAAACAACAACCAAATGCAGCTCTTCTAGAAAGGGCTTTAAGGACTCCCATTCCTTCTTTTTGTTCATTCAGAGAAGCTAACATCACTAAATGATTAGGGTGATTCTCTATCCAGATTGTACATGACACATCAGAGACCAGGCAGATACTTAATGTATATACTATTCACATTTAATGGATCTATATTTGGTGACATGAGAACTAAAATCAGAAGTTTCCCTTATTAATGTTAGAGGAGAAATTATCAGGAGAAAGTGAGTGTTTCAATTACTCTACTCTGTACAAGGATGAACAAGAATGAGTAATAACCCCATATATTATCTCCTCTCTTCCTCCTTTCCCTCTTGGTCTTTCTCTCTTTCTCTCTCAAATTGATGTCAATCCCTAGTTCAAAAAAGGTCTCAAGTAAGGCAGGTATAATTAGTCTTGGATTATATGTTGAGATGTTTCTTTTCCCATCTAAACTTTTCTACCAATTGCTGAATTCATTTTAAAGAAAATTTAGCAAATGGGACACTACACACTCTATGAAAAAGCTTTACTTACATGTAAAATAGTTGTCCAGTTTTGTACATAGCATTTTCATGGTTATTGGGTTTGTGCATTCAATAGCTATATCTCATGTTAACCTCCTTGTTTTTTTTTTGTGTTGTGACTGAAATAAAGAGTTGATGACTGAAAGCACTTTGAAAATGTAAGTGCTGACCACATACTAATCTATAAATGTATGTAATTATATTAAATTAATATTTCAGTTAAAAATTGTTTTGTAAAGTAGCTAATTCTTAAATTCTGAGACAATTAAAACTTAAGAGTTCAAATATCTTGCTTAATCAAACAAAGTAAGCCTAAATTAATGCTTCTCCTTCTCATGTCCCTGGTGTTCTCCTTCTCTCTAGGTACACTCAACACACATATGACGAGGTCTGCATGTTGGTACATGTGCTCAGTCCTGCAAGCCTTGTTTATAGGAAGGGTGTTTGCTGGAATTATGTTATCATTGGCTAACTCCATGTTCTCTGGGTGGGGTTCCTGTTTGCAAGTACCATTCCCATTTTAGGCTTCTTGCCTTTTGCTTCTCTTCTCCATCTTCACCCTACTCCATTGTTCAACTGTAGATACAAGGAAAATGTCAGTGTAGTTTAAAAAGAACAACAAAACAAAATAAGAAACACACATGCATACACAGTTGAGCCTTTGTATATTTCCTTCGAAAACCAGATAGCTTTTCCATACACCTTCTTCCCAGATAGTAGGCATGCCATGGAGCCTGCTTCAGGTAGTATTAAGATTCTTTTAAAATTCCAATTAGGACAATTAAGGACAAGTAGGAAACACCAGATCTTCTGAAAAGAATAAGACAGGCTTTCAATTCCATTTTGAGAGTTTCATGATAGAAATGAAATACCAGTGCATTTTGGTTCAGTTGTCAATCCCAGAATATCAATGATTATTGTGGGGAAGAAGGCCTTTCTCTCCACAGACTTGCTAACCAGAAAAGAAGCTCATTTCACTTGTAGTATTTTGTTTTATTTTGCTTATTTGTCTGTCTATATGTAGCCTGGATGTATGTGGGTGTCTATAGAGACCAGAAAATGATATCAGTAATCCTGGCGCTGGAGTCACAGTTGGTTGTGGGCTATCTGAAATGGGTACTTTGAACCACACTTTGATCTTCATGATCACTTTTCACCACAAAGCCAGCTATCCAGACACTTATTCCATCTCTTGATGTGCATGGACTCAAGAAAGTACAATTATATGTAGACGAAAGTCCAGAAGTAAGGAGAACTTCTTGAGAAAATTTCAGTTGAGTATCTATTAACATCTTTGCTACTATGTTTTTATTGACCAAGACAAGAGGCATCTCTGCCTCTTTAATGAATAGTCAGTTACCAAGTAATTGTTGGGATCCGGAACAGAAGGAAATGTGACTCTGCTATTCTTGACTTCAGTCAAGAATCTTCCTGTTCCCTCAGCAGAAACCATCATCCTACTGCCCTTGAGACAACCTTTCCTGCTAATGTTTCTTCATCAAAAATGAAGCAGCAGTGGAAAGCCTATCCTAAATGCCCTTCTCCTATAGTGAGATTGATAACTACCTTATATACCATCCTAGAGCCTTCATCCAGTAGTTGATGGAAGCAGAAGCAGAGACCCACTAAGCTGAATTCCAGGAATACAGTTGTGGAGAGGGAGGAATGATGAGCAAAGGGGTCAAGTCCTGGCTGGGGAAACCCACAGAAACAGCTGAACTGAACAAGGGGGGCTCATGGACCCCAGACTGACAGCTCAGAAACTAGCATAGGATCAAACCAGGCCCCCTGAATGTGGGAGTCAGTTAGGAAGCCTGGGCAGTCTATGAAGCCTCTGGAAGTAGAACAGTATTTATCCCTAGTGTACAAATGGACATTGGGAGCCCATTCCCCACAGAGGGATACTCTCTCAGCCTAGACATACAGGGGAAGGTCTAGGCCCTGCCCCAAATGATGTGACAGACTTTGATGATCCTCCATGGAAGGCCTCACCTTTTCTATGGAGCAGAAGAGGCATGGGATGGGGGCCAATGGGAGGCATGGGAGGATGGGAGGGACAGGAAACTGGGATAGATATATAAAATAAGATTGTTTCTAATTTAAAATTTAAAAAGAATGAATCAGTAGGGGTTTCTTCTTCAGAGACCCAAATTCTAAGAAAATGGGAACTAGTTACACTGATTTTCCTCAACTGTCTACTCTGAAATGACTACTATGAGTAAGGCAATGTATTAAATAATCTCTCAGGACACATACTATAGCCATAATATAAAAAAGAGTCACCAAAGAAAACAACTCCATGAGTAAATATCTGTTTTTCTTTCTTTTGCACATGCTGGTGTCAAGCTGATGTAGTATGGCTAACTTAGGACTAACTCATGGAAGCAAAATTATTTATTCAAAATGACAATACTGATTTTTTAAATTCAAATTTTAGAGTTCTGGCTTAGAAACATCATAAATGATAAAATCTAAAATTCAACATCCTAGTGTTCATTTCCCAGCAATAATTTTTATTTATGGACCAAATATATTCTTACGCCCTTCATTATTTATATAAAGGATGTAACTCAGAGGTAGAGCACTTGCTTGGCATGCCTGAGGTTCTGGGTTTAATCCCTAATGCCCGCCAAAGAATAAATAAATAAACAAACAAGAACCATGTTTTCCCTAACTGTTCATTTCCACATGTATTCATAATTCTTCTATTCATTCAGTAGTTACATATTTAATAAAGACCTGTAATTGTATTCAAATCACCAAGTTTTATGATATTCAGCTTACTTATGACTCAACTTTCCATGTGATCTATATATTAAACTTATGTTCTGTGTGTCTAAGGAGCTTAGACATAAGAGCTTGTGGGTTTCACACAGATTCAGACTTCAAGCCAGCAGAAACTACCGGAACTGCCAAAATGTCATCAATTCCCTAGAAAATAGTTATCAAGTCACTGAAATGTTTCATTTTCTCATAAATATTTCACCAGTTACTAGTTAGAAAATAGTCTCTGTGGTATTTTACTTTGCTTTGCTATTGCCTGTTAATCTTTTTATTTTCACCAGTTCTTCATAGCATAAGTTATATATTTAGATGAAAAGTTTCTCTTTAAAATTCAACTAAATATAAAAGTTCTTAGGAAATCTGTCAGAAGGCCTTTGTTGGTACTGTTTATATTGTTTAGGTTAGTAAACATTTACTACAAATACATAGTTCATACAATCTCATAATTTAAATCAGCAGTATATAAAAATATATATGTATATTTACATATATGAACTAGTTTCCACAGAACCATATATGTGGATAAAACTTGTGTGCTACATAATTTTTTATCATGTGAGTAGAAAATATTTATTCATTAGAAAACCTTGCAAGTAGAAGACAATTCTTTCTGTGCAGTTATGTTTGTCTTGATAACTTCTAATTTTTCTTTATACCTTCCTCGGTTTTCTTGAGAGCAGAGTAACTTGCCTTCTAGTGAGTAAAGAATAGCAAGATGTTATAGGTTGTGGTGACAAGAAGAGAAACTCTTCACGAAGAATGGCAATGAGCTTGATTCGATACTCTTAAAGAAATTCTGACTGTCCTTCAAACCACATTTGTCCATAGTAAATTATCTTTTAGTGTTAAAGGAGTACAGCATTACTTTTTAAAAAAAGAAGAATGTGTCTAGTAGTTTCTTCCAGACAGAGGAAGCTGTGCATATTACAGCCAATAGGAAGTAGGTGAAGTGGTAAGCATAGCATCCAAGGAATGTCCCTGAGGAACACTTTGCATTTCCTACCTGACAGATGGAAGGCAAAGGCCATTACTGTCTCTGCAACAGGAAGCCTCAACTTTAAGCAAAAGAAACACACCCATGCCAGTAACACTGAAGGGTCCTGGATCCTTTCCATGTGGGTTAGAAATCAAATACCTGTTTACATCCATGATTATGTTGAGATTCATGCCTTGGAAAGCACGATCATGTCCCACTAGATACAAACATGCTCAGTTTGATACATTTAGCATTGCAAATTATTTGATGACCTTTATTCAGTTTTGTAAAATTTTATTCCTATAATATGTGAATTCCCCTTTTTACAGTTCTAAGTTTTACCATCTCAGATAGTTATTCTTTATAAATAGGTTATTATTTATCATTTTATTATGGTAAACATTTTGTACAGCTGGGATGATCTTACATATTAAATGTTATCTAGGGTTTAATCTCATGGTATAAACTACAGCTAGATACATAGTCAAACAATCTTCTTCAGTTTTCTGGTTGTATTATTATTTGAAAAATAAAAATGATATGTCTGTCTAAAATTTTGTAATAAAAGACAAATATATTAATTAATATTTTGTAAGGATGCTAAGTTAATCTCAGTTTTCCTCTAAGATATAAATAGATTTTGGCCTATCCAAAGATGTAACTAAGTGAATGAATTCCAGAGCTATAGAAGAAATCCCACAGTTAATATAGTTTAACTATGGAATGAAGACAATATTGTGTACATATAATAAGTACTGGCCTTAGTGTAAGACATGAGGGCATATTAGTTGAAATGACTCCACAGAGAAGCTAATGCTATACAAAAAAAAGACTACATGTAAATTCCTCAAAATCTAGAGTTTTTATACAATACAAAAGTAACATAAACATCTATCATTTGCTTTTGATAAAACGTAACACCCCTTAATTCTAATTCTTGTTGAATTCCAGTGGATGACTTTAAAATTTATCATGGGACACAACATCAAGAGTCACAAAGCTGTAGCCCATTGACAGAGAGTTTGTTTCTCATCACAGATGGAGCCTTGGGTTCCAGGTCTAGTCCTAGACAAAAAATCAGTCAACATTTTAATTTAAAAATGTTCAAAGAGCCCGGCAGTGGTGGACCATGCCTTTAATCCCAGCACTCAGGAGGCAGAGAGAGGCAGATCTCTGTGAGTTAATGACCAGCCTGATCTACAAGAGCTTGTTCCAAGGACACCCTCCAAAACCACAGAGAAACAAAAAAATGTTTAAAGATAATTTTAATTGTTAGATTGGTTACATCATGAAAATAATGCTAGTGATGGAATGGCATACTAACTGGGAATCCCTTAATAAGAAATAATTCCATTCAGATTTAGTGTTGAGTTTTATGACAGTTCTCTTCCTTGGTTATTAAATAACAGATAAATTTCTAGTGTCTCTTTTGAGAATAAGCTGGTCAGAATTTCACATATATTTAGACAGCCTTTATCATTTCCAACTCACTTTGCTAGATAATTAATAAATATGAATTATATAGTCAATAATTAAATAACAATAATGCTGATATCAGAAGAAAGAATAATACAAAAGAAATTGTAACCTCAATGTCTGGAATTATAGATTGAGTCTATTTGAGATGTATTAGAAAAATTTGGTTAAAGATATGAATTCATTTTAATTACTTTATTACCAGAGTATGTTTCTTTGTAGCTGCATGGAATACTTGGTAGACTAGACAACATTTGAGATTTTATTTAGGTAGTATGGCTGTTTTTAACATAGAAAAGGATTTAATTAATGTGTAAGTGAGGAAATTTTCAAGACCAATTTGTTCTTCAGTCTTTGCCTATGGACGAGGGTATGGAAGTTGTCCCAGGAGACATGCTTGCTGGCATGTCCCATACAAGAACAAAGCAAAGACTGCAATGATTACTTAGTATCTAGTCTCAACCAGTCTGTGCTGTACAAATGTTTAGGGATATACTCTGGGATATAAAACAGTAAAATATACAAATAATAACCGAATTTTCTTGTTGTCTCTACTTTAAACATTATTTTTAAATTTCACACCTCTGCATGAAATTATCATTCATTAATTAGTGAAAACTAATAACTTTCCTTCTAAATAAATTTTTATTTAAATTTAAAACAATCTTATTTTATATACCAATCCCAATTCTCTCTCCCTCCTGTCCTACCATTCCCCCAATCAATCCCCCCATAACACCCTCATCCACTCCCCAGGGACAGTCAGGTCTCTGATGGGGGATCATCAAAGTCTGTCACATCATTTGGGGCAGGGCCTAGGCCCTCCCCTGTATATCTAGGCTGAGAGAGTATCCCTCCATAGGGAATGGGCTCCCAAAGTCCATTTTGCCAGAGGCCTCATAGATTGCCCAGGCCCCTAACAGACACCCACGTTCAAGGGTCTTGACCTCTTTGCTCATTACTCCTCCCTCTCTACAACTGGATTCTGGGAGTTCAGCTCAGTGCTTAGTTGTGAATATGCTTCTGCTTCCATCAGCTACTGGGTGAAGGCTCTAGGATGTCATTTAAGGTAGTCATCAGTCTCATTACAGGGGCAGGGCATTTAAGGTAGCCTATCCCCTGTTTCTTAGATTCTCAGTTGGGGTCATCCTTGTGGATCCCTCAACATTTTCCTAGTGCCAGATTTCTCTTTAAACCTATAATGACTCCCTATATTAATGTGTCTCTTTTCTTGCTCTCCTTCTCTATTCTTCCCTAGACTTGATCTTCCTGGTCCCTCATATTTTCCTCCCCCTCCTCTTCTCCCCTCCTGTTTCTTCTACCTCCCTTCCCCTCCCCCCTGTGCTCCCAATTTTCTCAGGAGATCCTGTCCCTTTTCCCTATGACTATATTTGAACTAAATTATATTATTACTTGCTGTGTTTTTGTAAGAAAGCGGAGACCTAATACTTAATGACATTATATTACTTGAAACTACAGAAACAGAAAAATATTATATAGGCCACATATGTCTCCTTATATAAAATATGAAATACATTTTTTTCTCCACTGTCATATTGGCTTGGAGTCATAGACTGAATTTTTCTAGAAGTCTCTGGTCGGGTGTTTTGGGTCTCAACATTGAGATCCTTCAGAATTGTACCTTGATCTTCTCTGTATTCAAAGCTTGCAAGCTTCTAGTCTGTTGACAGAGTTCAAAATTTTTTCTCAATGTCTCTCCACCTTATTCATTGCAGTTGCAATATAAGTTCTGATTTAGTGCCCAACCTCTGTTTTCACATATCTGTTTATTGCTTTCTGTGGACCTCATGTTCCTCTTACTGTTGAAGGTCTTTTGCAGTAATCTAAAAGTGACTTGATATGCACATGTTAAAATGGTGATAAGTGATGATGATGTAAGTTCCAATTCTGAAAAAAAATTGATTTCAGATAAAAGCCATTGTCTTCAAATTCTGCTTTTGTTGGGGTGGGAAGAACTACAGATAACATTGACTTTAACTTTAAAGGAAGATGTTTCCTGGAGGACAAAACAAACAACTGCTTCCTCTATTCCTTTAAACAAACACACACATTTTACCTTATGAATTCTGAATTCATTTCTGTGCTTGTACGAAAGAGAAAATCCAGTGAGTTAGAAGTTTCCTGTAAAGAGCAGCATCAGACAAACATTTATTAAGAAAGGACCTTGAAATCTTGACTGCCCAATTCACTCCTTTGTATATTGTAGCCATTGTTAGCTTAAATTTTGTATTATGAATGTGAGAGAACAGATGTTTCCTTAGAATAAATGACAGATTTTGATGGCCTTCCTTTTTGACCTCTTCTGGTTCATATCAGCCAATATCTTCTTTGAAGGACATTATTGCATCCAAACCTTGAGCTGGAGACTTGGGACTTCCTTATCTCAAGAAGGAAGGAAGCTCTAAGTGTGGAAAAGAAAAGGGAAAATATCGAGCACAGTGTATGGCTGTACCAGATGAGGCTAAAGAAAAAAAATAGAAAGAACTCTGGAACATAAGCACAATCTAAAATAATTCCATGGGAAAATGTTCCAATTTCAGTTGAAAGTATTTATATAGTTTATTTTAGTATTCAAAAAACCCTAAAAATTATCTTTAAACTATTACTGATTTTATCTGAAGCTTAACTAATGATAATTAGTTAGCATTTACATCATATACCATTGGAGGGGGAAACAACATAACTAAAAATGCTATCATTCATGTTTATTTATTTATTTTTGAGAATATAATATGATCATATCTTCTCTTTCTTCAATCCAAACCCTCCCATATATCACACCTCACTGTCTTTCAAATTCATGTACTTTAAAAAAATTGCTGCCACATGCACGCACACACACACACACACACACACACACACACACACACACACAGAGTCAGAAATGTGAGGAACACAGATTAGAAATGAGTGCGCGGCCCAGCAATCTTAACAGAAAACTTAGAACATTCCATCAAAACACAAAAGAATATAGCTTTTTTACAGCACCACATGGAATCTACCACTAAAAATCAACCACATACTCAGCAACATAGCAAACCTCAGCAGGTACAAAAAATTGAAATAACCCCCTGTGTCTTATCAGACCATCATGATTTAAATTTAGAATTCAACAACAACACAAATTACAGAAAACCTACCAACTCATGGAAATTTAACAATGTGCAATTGCACCATTCCTGGGTTAAGGAAGAAATAAAGAAAGAATGAAATTAAAGACTTCCTAGTATTCAATGAAAATGAAGACACAACATACCCAAACTTATGGGACACTTTGAAAGCAGTACTAAGAGAAAAGTTCATAGCTCTAAGTGCTCACATGAGAAGAAACTAGAGAACAGTCACACGAGAGAGGTGACATCACAAGTAAAAGATCTAGAACAAATGGAAGCAAATACATCCCCAGAGGAGTAGACACCAGGTAATAATCAAACTGAGGGAAGAAATCAATAAAGTTGAAACAAAGAAAACAATTCAATAATCAATGTAACAAAGAGGTGAATCAACAAGATAGAAAATCCTTTATCCAAACTAACGAAAAGGCAGAGAAAGAACATGCAAATTAACAAAATCAGAAATGAAAGGGGGACATAACAACAGATACTGAGGAAATCCAGGAATCTTCAGGTCATACTTTGAAAACCTATACTCCACAAAATTCGAAAATTTAAAGGAAATGGACAATTTTCTGGACAGATATCACTTAACACATTTGAATCAAGAAAAGATATACAACTTAAACAGACTTACAACCCTTAAGGAAATAGAGCAGTCATCAAAAGTCTCCCAACCAAAAAAAGCCCAGGACCAGATTGCTTCAGTGCAGAATTCTACCAAAAATTCTCAAATACCAATACTCCTCAAATAGTTCCACATAATAGAAGCAGAAGGGCCATTACCAAACTCTTTTTACAAGAGTTGGGTACCTTGGTACCCAAGCCACAAAAAGACACAACTAAGAAAGAGATCTACAGACCAATAACCCCCATGAATATTGATGCAAAAATACTCAGTAAAATACTGTCAAAACATATCCAAGAACATATCAGAAAAGTCATCCACCATGATCAAGTAGGCTTCATCCCCCGGAAGCAGGGTTGGTTTAACATAAGAAAATGTATCAATGTAATCTACCATATAAACAAACTGAAGAAGAAAAACCACATAATTATCTCAATAGATGCTGAAAAATCCTTTGACAAAATCCAACACCCCTTAATGATAAAGATCCTGGAGAGATCTCGGATAACAGTAACATACCTGAACATAAAAAAAAAAAAACAATATACAGTAAACCAACAGCCAACATCAAACTAAATGGAGAGAAACTCAATGTGTTTCTCTAAAATCAAGAACAAGAGAAGGCTGTCCACTCTCTCCATATCTCTTCAATATTGTTTTTGAAGTGCTAGCTAGAGCAGTAAGTCAAAAAAGGAGATGAAAGGGATACAAATTGGAAAGGAAGAAGTCATCATTGTTTGCAGATGATATGATAGTTTACATAAGTGACCTGAAAAACTCTACCAGGTAACTCCTACAGCTGGCAAACACATTCAGCAACGTGGCAGGATACAAGATTAACTCAAAAAAATCAGTAGCCTTACTATATACAGACAATAAGAGGGTCAAGAAAGAAATCAAATAAACATCACCCTTTACAATAGCCACAAACAACATAAAATATCTTGGGGTAATGCTAACAAAACAAGTGAAAGACCTGTACCATAAGAATTTTGAGTTTTTAAAGAAAGAAATTAAAGAAGATACCAGAAAATGGAAAGATCTCCCATGCTCTTGGATAGGTAGGATCAACATAGTAAAAATGGCAATCTTGCCAAAAGCAATCTACAGATTCAATGCAATCCCCATAAAATACTGGCACGATTCTTCACAGACCTTGAAAGAACAACACTCAACTTTATATGGAGAAATAAATGATGCAGGGTAGCAAAAACAACTGTGTACAATAAAGGAACTTCTGAAGGCATCATCATCCCTGACTTCAAGCTCCACTATAGAGCTATAGTCCTGAAAACAGCTTGATATTGCCACAAAAATAGATAGGTAGACCAATGGAATCGAACTTAAAACCCTGATACTAGCTCACCTAGGAACAACTGATTTTTGACAAGGAAGCTAAAGATATACAATGGAATAAAGAAAGCATCTTCAACAAATGGTACTACCATAACTGGATACTGGCACGTAGAAGACTGCAGATAGATCCATGACTATCTCCATGCATAAAACTTAAGTCCAAATGGATCAAAGACCTCAACATAAACACAGGCACACTGAACTTATTAGAAGAGAAAGTAGGAAATACCCTTGAATGAATTGGTACAGGAGACCGCTTCCTGAACATTAGATCAGTAGCACAGACAATGAGATTGACAATTAAAAAATGGGACCTCCTGAAACTGAGAAGCTTCTGTAAGGTAAAGGAAAACAAAACAGCATCCCACATAATCAGAAGATATTCACCTACCCCATATTCCACAGAGGGCTGATCCTCAAAATTGACAAAGAACTCAAGAAGCTAGTCTCCAAAACACCAAATAATCCAATTAAAAAGTGGGGTACAGAACTAAATAGACAATTCTCAATAGAGGAGTCTAAATGGCTGAAAGACACATAAGAAAGTGTTGTACATCCTTAGCCATCAGGAAAATGCAAATCAAAACATCTCTGAGATACCATCTTACTCCTGTCAGAATAACTAAAAACACCAATCACAGTTTGTGCTGGAGAAGATGTGGAGAAAGGGGAACACTCCTCCACTTCAGGTCGGAGTGCCAACTTGTACAACCACTTTGGAAATCAGTATAGCAATTCCCCAGAAAATGGGACTCAGTCTACCACAAGATCCAACAATTGCACTCTTAGGTATTGGGAGCCAAAAGATCTCAGGGCTTGGCATGAGATCCTAGGCCATTCTTGGGCGGCCACATAGTTGTATATTAACCTTTACATTGCAACTGCTTAGAACCTCAGCTCAAGAAAAGAAACAACTTGACCCAGTCCTCCACCCACAGGCTCAGTCACCTAGGCAACCCTTCCTGAGCCTCTTACTCATAAACTCTTTACCCTGCCAAACATCCTCTTTGGGACTTCCTAATATCCTGCCTACACTAACACCTGACTCACAAACAACCTATTCTATCCCCCTCCATATCTTGCTCAACTGACTATATAAGCTAGCCTGAGAAAAATAAAGTTTGCCACTTGATCAGAATCCTGTCTTGTGGTCATTCTTTCTTCGTATCATGTCCCCATTCCCTATCCCTGACTCTCTTGCCCCAGGTTGACATCCTGCAGGTTGGGACACTTAGGCATATACTCAAAAGAAGCACATTCATCCAACAAGGACATCTGTTCAACCATGTTCATAACAGCATCATTTGTAGTAGCCAGAACCTGGAAGCAACCTATATTCCCCTCAACTGAAGAATGGATAGAGAAAATGTGGTACAGTTACACAATGGAGTACTGCTCAGAAGAAAAACAAAACAAAACAAAACAAAACAAAAAACAAAAAAACAATGGAATCTTGAAATTTGTAGGCAAATGGATGGAACTAGAAAAAGCCATTCAGAGCGAGGTAACCCAGTCACAAAAAGACAAACAGAGTCGGTACTCACTCATATATGGATTTTAGCCATAGAGCAAATGATTATCAGCCCACAATCTACACCACTAGAGAAGCTAGGAAACAAGGAGGACTCTAAGAGAGACATACATGTTCCCCCACAGAAGGGGAAAGGGACAAGATCTTCTGAGCAAATTGTGAGCATGAGGCGAGAGGAGAGGGAGCTAGAAGAATGAGAAGGGGAGAAGAGGAGGAGTGAGGAGGACATGAGGGTGCAGGAAGTTTGAGTTTGGGGAAGAATAGAGGAGAGCAAGATAAGAGATACCATAATACATGGAGTCATTACATGTTTAAAGAGAAATCAGGCACTAGGGAAATGTCTGTAGATCTACAATGATGACACCAACTAACAATCTAGGCAACAGAGGAGAGGCTACCTTAAATGCCCTTCCCTGATAATGAGATTCATGACTGACTTATATGCCATCCTATAGCCTTCACCTAGCAGCTGGTGGAAGTGGAAGCAGACATCCACAGCTAAACACTGATCTGAACTGGAATCCAGTTTCAGAGAAGGAAGAGTGATGAGCAAATGGGTCAAGACCACGCTGGTGAAACCCACAGAAACAGCTGACCTGAACAACGGTGAGCTCTTGCTCCCCAGACTGATAGCTGGGATACCAGCATGGAACTGATCCAAACCTCTGGAACATGGGTGTCAATGAGGAGACCTTAGAAATCTACAGGACCTGCTGTAGTAGTTCAGTACTTATCCCTAGCATAGGTGTGGATTTTGGGAGCCCATTGCACATAGAGGGATACTCCTTGAGCCAAGACACAGGGCGGTGGGCCTAGGCCGTATCCCAAAAGATATGATAGACTCTGATGACCCCCTGTGGAAGGCCTCACCTTCCCTGGGGAGCAGAAAGGATATGTGATAGGTAGGGTTTTAGTTGTGGGGGAGCTGGCAGGGGAGGATGGGAGGGAGAGGGAACTGAGACTGACATGTAAAACAATCTTGTTTCTAATTCAAATAAAAAATCTGAAAAAAATTATTTAAAAAAAGACAAAAAAAACAAACAAACAACAATAACAACAAAAAGCAATGCCATCCCAAAATAGTGCTTGATAGTTTTTAAACTGAATCTGGGCATTAAGTTCAAATCTGCCAACAAGAAATACTTAGTCAATAAAAATCAGTCTCTTAATGTTTCTTTTGTTTGGTTTTCTTTTGTCTTGAGACAGTCTCTTTTGCTGTAGCCCTAGTTGGCTTGAAACTTACTACTCTCATGCTTGGATTGTATTTTTGTGTTCCCCTGACTGGATTTTTTTCTTACTTAAAAAAAATACTTATATTTTCACCAAGATTAAATAATATGCAATTGACCAGGGTATAAAAATTCTCAACAAGTTTTAAAATTATAATATAATTTGTAGATCAAGAAATAAATTGTGGATCAATTCAGAAACACAAACAGAAGCTGAGAGAGAAAAAAAGAGAATTTTAAAGAAGAAAAAATATAGGAAGAAAAATGAAAATGTAAGCATAGACATTAATGGACTTCTACAGTTAGAATGTACATAAAGCAAAAAGTAACCCAATCAACAGGGAACTGAGAAAGGACAGCTAAGAAATTGGAATGAACTGTACAAGAAGCAGAAGAAACACGCTCTAAAAGCTAGACATCTCAATTCTAGAGATTTGCTGTGAACCTTAAGTCTGTCTTGCTTCACTTCCCTGTTTCTCTAACAGAAAAGAGAATAGTGCTTTGTATTATTGCTCACCAAACAAATACATCAGATGTGCTTGATTGTTATTATTGTTGCTGATAAATTACCTGAACACATAAAGACAATTTTATAAACAGAAAGTGCTTACAAAATGGAAGCAATCATATTAACAAACCCAGACTCTGTTTGATTTAAAAACCAGTGGGACATCTGGTTGGCTGCTAGTATAATTGGCTACCAGCCTGTTGTTTTGTTCTGCTAAAAGAGGGACCGTATGTCCTGTGGATATTATTTGCTCTTGGTCCAGGGGGACCTAAGTTTCCATTAGATTACAAGCTCTATACACATATCCAAATGAGTATGAAGCTCTTGCAACATTTCTTTAAATCATTCTTGGTGTTTTTCAACTACTGGGTTTCTTAACTTCCCTGTGGTTCTTGGTGTATAAGAATTATATTCTTGGTGCTATCTTTAAAGGAACCTTTTAGCTTGTCATATATTTCGAAGGCTTCCTATGATAATCAAACTAAAGAGTTCCACAAGCTAAGTAATCTACAGCCAAGAACCTGTGCTAAAATATTTGCTTATAGGCTACAAATATCCTCTCATATACCTCAGCTTATCTCTAGATTACTTACAAAACTTACTCTAATATAAATAAGATATAAACTTCTGAACTACTTAGAGATACTGACTAGAAAATGTCTGTATATTTTCAATACAGATTCAATTTTTATTCCATTCCTTTTTGTGTGGTGTTGGTTCAGTCTGCAATCAGAAAACCAAAAACATCAAGAATATCACTGTTCTCTTGTGTCCCTATCAGACTCAATTTCACTTACTTGCTTGTTCATTTATTATCATATCATCCATAAAATAATGTTTCAATACTTGTCTGGTCTGTGCCAGTTACCATAGCTTAATGTATGGTCATGATTACCCAAAGAAAGGGATGTCTACAATTCCATATAAGACTTCTTTAATTAACCTATACTTTTCATCATAACAATGCACAACAAAAAAAACCCATTTTACATTCAAAATGCAACTTTTAGAAAAAAATTCATATGTCTTCCCTATTGTTGAACACACTTTTTTCCATGTTACCCTTCCTTTCATCAACAGCTGCTTTTATGTCTTCTTTCCACCCATTTCTACCTCTCTGCATGAATCAGCATTGCTCTTAAAGACTTTATCAGTGCAACTGAGATTTCCTTTTGCATTATCAGAGTCCTTCAAATATCTAAATTACTTTCAAAGGCTTCTTCTCCTGGGGTATTAATGACCCCTACAGATCAATATGCCATCCTTTCTTGCTCCTTACCGTTCTCTCCCATTATAATTTTCCTTTCTGTGTTTAGTTATTTGCGTCTGTCATGCTCCTTCCATGATTCACTGTAGCTACTGGCCCTTGTTTTTAAATACTTTTCTAATTGTTTGCTCATGTATACCTATTTACTTTTATAATTCAGTTCATTTCATTGCTGTGTACACAAATACAAATTTACAAATAAAGGTGTGCGTTCACTAAATAATAACACAGATGTACACACTTTGGCACCTAATTTATCGCATCAAATAATATGTTCTTGTGCACAGAATCTTAATATAGCTTGCTACTGAGTCAATGAATTAATGGCCACTCTTTTTGGGCTTTGCTACGCTGTCAGTGAACATGATATAGAAAGTGAGAATGGATGCGAGATGAAGATTACTGACAATTTTAAGCTTTGGGGAAATAATTAGGAGAACTTAATAGAAATTTATCTTAATAGTACAGATTTCCTTCAGGTTCCATTCTTAAAAGTGGGCTCCTTTCTTAATAGTGAGCAAACAGGGAGCAATTTCTTCTAAATCCAATGTTTCACCCACATGTTACTGCAATCTTTAAATGTACATGTTACTCATAGGCCTTGTGATGCTTACATCACATGTGTTTTGGAGAATGACAAAATCTACATAGTTAATCTTGGGACAATGTGAGCTATAGAGTGAGATACAATTTCCAAATTGTGACCCTCCACTACCAAGGAAAGAATTAAGCTTGGAGAGAGAGTCACAACAAAATCTTTGCCTTAGTTTGATTTTTAGAAAAAAAGACATTACGCATTGTAGATATGACAACAAGTTAAGCAGAGTAATGTAATGCAAAATATTTTTCACAATTTTCCTTTAAAATAATGTTCCTTAGTAATGATGGCTTTTAATGACACAATTTATTCATGGTAACATGGAAAATAAAACTACAGAAAATCCCTGTAAGAATTTGCTGATACTCTTAGTTATAAATTAGCCATCAAATGTCTTCCTGACCCTATTGTCAAGCTAAGAAACATGACAGTTGTGCAAGGATGTTTCTCAAAAATGTTTTTCTGAAGTTTAAGTTAGCAAGGCTAATGTTTAACTTGTTCAGTGACAATTACTCATTGTTTTCAAGTGGGTCAACGAGTTTAATGCCATTTTTTTCCCAGAAGGACACAAACTTTTCCTTCTCTGTTACATTACTGATCCAAGGATTCTAAACAGTTCACTATGAACTCTCAAACAATGGACAATGAAATACAAAGAATGATTCTGATAATTTAAAATTTTGGCTTATATAAAATGATTTTGAAAAAGATTGTATTATTAGTTTATATGCTCTAAACATATCCAGTCTGATATATAGATTAAAGACCAAGTAAACTTCATTAATGACTGATACTGGCCTATTGGAAGAGGACTGCATCTAAAAGAAAATAAATCACTGGGGAGTAGGGAAGAAGATATAAATGCTATTGCAATTTCAAAGATGGAGTGACATTTAGAGGTGAGATAAATTTTGTTTCTTCTTTGGAGTAAGATTTTTGAAGAGAAATGAAAACTACCTGATGATGTGTCCTGAGGAGTATTTTCTCAGCAGATGCTATCAAGAGGGTGGTCATTCATTCAAATTTAATCCTGAATGCCTAGCAGCTGTTAGGAATTGCTGCTAGGATCACTTGATTATTCCCAACTGTCTTCTTCAGTTAAAACAAAAAAAGAGTAGGGTAGTTGTTAATCTAAATGGTAGGCATTTTATACCCTAAATTATGTTTTCTATAGTAATGAAAGAGCCATATTGTTTCATATTTGGGAGTATAAGTTACAAACTCCACATAGAAGTTTCTTCCTGGTATTGAGTAAGAAAGTGAGCTCCTGCAGTCATCACCACTTGCTTACCCCTTCCCCATCTGTCCCACAGTCAGAGCTCAGATTGCACTTGGTTGCTGTTACCAGAACTGCTCCCCTAGGCTCTAGGTCAGAGTCCTCCACAAGCTGTCAGAAGGAATGGCACACTAATGAAGAATGACAGAGACCTGGTACAAGTGGGAATCACAGGCTGTCTTTTTGTGTTTGTTCAGACAAAATACTTGTGGAGATTTCCTGGAATCTGAGCAATTCTCCCTGGGAGACACATCTATGCTTTCCCTAACTTTGCCTAAACAAAAACAAGTAGGTAAGGAAATAAATAAATACAAATATTCAAACATTGGAATTGCTCATAAGATGGCTAGTTTGATACAAAGTGAAGGGCAGATGAAATTAATGGTTAACCTGTAGCTATAATACAGTCAAAATTGCATATATTTGACACTGAGATGAACCCTTTTTAGCACTGTCAATATTTATATATTTTTAGTTTATTTTCTTTTCTGTTGAATGGAAAGGCCCATTTGAGATAAGGAACCAAAATAATTGTATCCACACGCAGCAAAGTGCCAGGCATCTCCAACCATGAGAGCTCTAAGTAGAATATTATGGAGAACACTGTTATTGATTGTTTGACAAAGTGGAGGGTAGGCACTATTAGTTACAGGAGAGTTTCACATAAAACATGTAACTCTATGCCCTGACTAGGCCCTTAGTACCTTTCTAGAATAGAGTTATTGAATGAAAATACCATCAAAAAAGAAACAGAGCCAGATGATTTCATTCATCTTTCTTGATCTCTCTGTTTGTTTAACTATGGAGAAATTCTTAATACATTGATCATTTATTAAACCAGTGATTCATTGACAAAAAAACAGGTCACTATACTGTCAGAGCTTAACTTAATCACAGTGTTTATTCAGATTGAAAGTCATGCATTATTCACGTTTGTACTAAGCAATATTTGCTCTAAACCAACCTCAGAAAACAAGCATTCAAAAGGTTTTAAATAACAGTAATTTAAACCTAAACACCACAGTAATGGGTGGCACATGATGACTCATTAACTGAGTTAAACAAGAATGACCAAACTATAACTAAAAACAGGGGGAAACATGCTAAGAGAGCTCGCCACATAGACATTCACACTTTGTGGACAGATAAGGAATAGCTTCTACAAGTGGCTGGAGCAAAGCCCTGTTTGTTGATTATACCACAATGAACTGCTGCTTCGCCGTTTTGCACTTGATCAGGAAAGAAACCCAAGGCCATCTCTATCAGAGTAAATGATAATGGCAAGAAGCAAATTGACTAGAAATCACGGAGCATTTTCAATTTCTGTGTTTCATAAACACATTAACTATTTCTTAAGGAACTTACCAAAGTTTCAGCAGGAAGAGGATTAAGGGTTTTATTTACCTCAACTGAGGCACAAAATGAGGGCGATTTTTCACATTAGCTTTCATTTCATACATCTCAGGTGTCAGAGACCTATATTTATCTCCTCTTAGGCGTGGGTCTGAAGTGCTGGAATGCTCGGGATGTCAATGGCTGTCAGATGTCAGGATAGCCTAGAAGATAAATGAATGGTTGCGACCCTGTGCCTCCTCCCAGAGTTCTCAGCTGCTGGGCTGTGGCATTGGTATGTTTACTTTCCGTGCCTCCTTCAACGGTCACCCTGAAGCCAATCTTAAAATCCTGTGACTGGGCAAGCAAGCTCTTCTAGACGTCGGTGAGCTGAATTATTTTTTATTTAGGAGTGTAGCTGTTTGTGTCTTTATAGCTGATGTACTGTTATCCATGAATCAATTATGTGAAATCTGACAAGATGTATGTTATCTGGTATAATAATTTGATCTGTAATGCTTCTGCCAAGAAGTTTCTTTCCTTGCAGTTAAGAAGATAAAGATATTTTATTTTGAACCCTTAAATATTAGATTGCCAAATCTCTCAATTCATTCTGTTAGATTTCCGCTTTTGAAATTTCATATCTCATTTCTTTTTTTTTTTTAGATTATTTGAGGAAGCAAAGTTCTCACCAAATTTTTGTTGAAATTTTTAATTCTGTGTAGTTTCAAAATTTATGTTTTGTGTCTAAATCTTATTTCATACCTTATTGAAATTTGTTTATGTTTTAGGCATTTTAGAATATTAATCTTTTGGTCCCATTGCTCTAAAATCATGAATTAAAGTTTTTTTGCTTCAAGATTATAAAACTCAGAGTGGAAGCTCAATGGACTTCATGGACAGGCTCTGAAAATGTTTTCTGGCTTCCTGGCAATACTAACTTAAGACACAAAACATAATGGGAAAGATTCACAACCTTAGTTGGCTAACTTATAGGGGAATAGGAAAGAAGTTCCTCTACACACAAAATTGGAGCTCCTTGTTGATCACATAACTTAGATTGACCGGTGTCCCCCACATATGCTCTTTGTGGGTTAGTGGAAGGTTTTATCGAATAGCAGATATTTTTCTAAAGGTATGCTTCATACACAGTAATGCAAATAATTCTGGAGTAGCAACTTTTCACAAAGTAAACTTAACAGTCAACTTAAACTTTACTGATTAATTAGCTGATAATACTGAAGTGGTAATTGATTTTGACTTTCTGGTCTATTTTGAAAAGCTCAGGACTGAATTAAGTGTATTTACTGGGAATCATTACTGACTTGTCTTGGGAGAATGGCTGTTTGACATGAGGCTTATTTTTGTCTAAGGAATGCTGACTGATTCTTACAAAGGAATAGACTTCTTTGTCCCTCTTTGGGAGAGAACTCAAAACTAGGAAGGAATCTGGATCAAATGAAAACAAACAGGCCACCTGCCTTCTTCTCAGGTGTACCTAAATAATGAAAGTGGATTTGTGGATCAGGAAGACCTCCGTGAGCCTTAGAGGAGGAAGGGGAAGTGTCTTCAAATGATGTACTACATAGGCACTAATTATATGCAATTGGATCCACTCCTAATGGATAAGGACAGCTTTGCAATGGAGAGATCTGAGAGTTTAGAGAAGAAATCAAGCACCTGAGGAGAGTAAACAAAAATTCACCTGGGAGAAAGCAGGGTTTCCTCTCTGGGTTGTCAGAGGGGAAAGAGTATTCTTGGTGCTGAAAAATGAGTGCCAAAGGTAAGTGTAGGGCCATTTGAGTAGTGACAGCAAAGACAAACTACTATCAGAAGATTGACTTAACCATGGCCACTGTGCCTCAGGAGTCAATTCTTCAGTAAGGTGATGACTTAGAAATGGTATCAGACATTCCTAGTATTATAAGTTTACCTTCATAGTTATCTCTGTTTGTTGGGAAAAGTTACAAAAATTAAGAGTTCCTGGAAACTGAGGGCCTTCAGGGGTCTGCACCAGGTCCTTCGTGTGTATGTTCTGGCTTCTGTGGCTTCCAGTTTAGTGTTTCTATGAGACTCCTGAGTTTGTGAACTAGTGGGTCTCTGATTCTTGTATCTTCTCCTTGAGTCTTTTCCTTCTGTTGGTTGCTTTTGTCCAATTCTGATGTGTTACTTTTTGTTTTATCCTTTACTGTGATATAGTAAGTACATCATATTTTAAATATAATTCCTTAGAATTCGGTTTGTTTTTTAATGAGTAACAGAAAGGGAGTGGATCTTGATGAAAGGGTGAGTAAGAAGGAATAAGGAAGAGTACAAGTGGAAACAGTAATAAGGATACATTATGTGAGAAAAAAATCTATCTCATAAAAGGAAAAATGTTAAGATAAAAGAATTTTTGTAAATTGAAATAAGAAAATGTATTGTGGGTTTCTGTGTTTTTCATGATGAGCATTGTTTGTAGGGAAATTGCAATGTGCATTACTCTTTACACCCATGTGTCTTAAAACACTCTTTAATCCTTGAAATGCTTTCTCTTATGAGAAGCAGTTAGGGCAAACAGGCAATAGACTAGAACTCTAAGTGCACAGGGAATGCAGAAGGAATTATAAGTTCAGTAAATAGTTCTACTCTTTCATTTCTTTTGTGTAGCTGTACAGAAAGTAGCTGAGATGCTGAAAGCATGTACGAAGGGCTAGCAGTCTGCCACAGATTGCAGTCATTTGTTTGTTTGTTTTGAGACAGTGTCTCAAATATCCAAGGCTGGCTTCAAACTCATTATGTAGATAGGGTAGGATGACCTTGAATTTATGGTCCTCTGTCTCTGTCTCCCCATTGCTGGGATTACAGGTATGGGCTTCCAAGTCCCTTCATGTGATGCTAGCAATCAAATTAAGAGATTCATGCACAAGTGCTAAGTAATCACTCTACCAAATGAGCCTCAGCCCCAATAACTTTTTAAAGAATAGGGTAAACTCTACTATGTGTCTTTTACAAGATGGGCCATTTACAAAATTATGTAGCATTTCTACTTAGGTCCTTTGTAATTCTCTACTAAATAGTTGAAGATGTTTTGTAATGTGCCCAGAGACCTTTGACATAGAAGCACTGGCATATGAAAGAAGAAATGACAGGGAATTGGCCAAGATGATGGAAAGGGACATATGAGACAACTTGGCTACATTCACAAAGAGCCGAGTATGATCTAGGAAGAGACTGCCTTGCCCTTCAGTGCTTCAGAAGTTTGAAAGGGGAATAAGGACAAGATTTAACCATTATTATTTCTATGTTTATATGTCTTTTCTTCAAATATGTCAAGTGTAAATTTTATGCTCCTGTTAAATTTTTGTAGCAAATTCATAAAGATATTGGGGCATAGTGAACAAGTTTTTCTTTGCAGTCCCATCAGGAGACTGGGGCAAGAGGATCACTGTTATAGGCCACATATCTTGAGATAAACAGTGAAAGTGTCTGAACAAGAAGTTACCACCATCACAAAATAATTATATTGTCATATATAAGATGTGATTAATTATGGTCATCTCAGTTTGATTACAAATCACTTACAGATCTGTTTTGCCTTTTGCAAAGTTTGTACAACTCTACGGAATGCAGTCAATACCACCATAAAGTCCACTTGTTTCATGTCATCCAGGCAAGTTGCGAATGATGTAATAAAAATCAGCTTATTTGGTATAATAGTTCCATGGCATAGAACCCCAAGCATCAAGTGAGTAAAACAGTCGGTCCTATCCTTTGGGATAGGGCCTAGGCCCTACCCTGTGTGTCTAGATTGAGAGAGTATACCTCTATGTGGAATGGGCTCCCAAAGTCCACTCCTATGCTAGGGATAAATACTGATCTACTACAAGAGGCCCCATAGATTCCCAAGGTCTCCTCACTGACGCCCACATTCATGTGGTCTGGATGAGTTCCATGCTGGTTTCCCAGCTATCAGTCTGGGGACCAATAGCTCCCCCTTCTTCAGGTCAGCTGTTTCTGTGGGTTTCACCAGCCTGGTCTTGATAAAGAATTAGGTTCTTTATCCCTGGCACAGGAATGGACTTTGGGAGCCCATTTCACATGGAGGGATTCTCTTTGAGTCTGGACACATGGTGGAGGGTCTAGGCCCTGCCTGGGATGACCCTCTTTGACAGACTTTGGAGATTCCCCATGGAGGTCCTCACCCTCCCTGGGGAACACAGGGGAGACAGGATGGGGGCTTTGGGGGGGATGTGGGAGGGGAGGGAGAGGGAGCTGGGATTGACATGTGAAGCAAGCTTGTTACTAATTTTAAAAAAATTAAAAATTTTAAATTTCATGACACAATAAGTTATTCGTCTAAGCCAGGCATGGTGACACAGGCCTTTAATGCCAACACCAGGGAAACAGAGATAGGTACATCTCTTTGAGGCTGAAATCAGCCTGGTCTACATTATGAGTTTCCAGTCCAGCCAGGGCTGCATATTAATTATCAAAAGTATAATAATAAATACAATGGATCTATTCTTTACTTTCTAAATTGCCTTTAAAGGGAGTTGCTGATAAATGTATGTGATCTTACAAAATGAAGGTATTTACATGTTTCTCTACAATACAATTAAAATATTATGCTTAAAAAGGAATTCGGTTCTTTCATCTCATGCTTCACAACCATTTGAAAAATATCCATGTACACCATCTACAAAGCACAGAGATCTGTGAAATATTTTTGAATAAACTATGGAGTTAGATGTTGCTATAGACTATTCTTACCTATGCCAGTACCATTAGCCATAGTTTTTTTTTTCCCTAATTTGGCAGTTTCTTTTGTTGATGTTTATTCATTTGTTTTCATTTTTGCTTCTCAAAATGAAACAGATCATCCACTCACAAAATTAAAGATATACTGGAAGAATGCTGTACATTGTTCTGTGATACTTATTAGAAACTAAGTTACTGAAGTTTCCCCAGTGCCTCAGTCCACAAAGCTCATTCCTTTTACCCAGTAATGATGTATCACTCTTTTCTTTACTTGCATGTAAGATGTAGGCAGTCTTCCATGTTCAGTTTCCTAGACTCCTTTTGCTACATATACCTTGCTCAGGATAAAAATCAATGGAAACACTGAGCAGAGTATTTCCCACAGTTTGTCCAGAGATCTTCTTGGGGATTTATTAACTTTCCTACTGCCTGGTTGTAATTTTTGTTGCTATTATTTTATTAGTGACCATAGTTTGTACAGTAAATTCTCTTTCTGGCCTGGCCACAGTTTCCTCAAACTCTTCTGGGTTTAATGGATATGGATGACTAACCAAAAAGCGCCCATGATCACCTGTTTATTTCTTTCTTGGTTTCCTTTTTACTCTTTTGAAAGATAATAGTAAGTTTACCTCTTCTGTCTTCTATGCATCTGTATGTAGAAACCTTGCCCTGTAGCCTATGGCAGTGTAGTAGGAAACCTCTGTTTTAAAAAGAAACACTGGGGAATACAAGCATAAGCAAGGGAAAAAAATAGTTGCATTGGAGGAAAAAAAATAGTTGACCATAATTATCCCATTATCTTCTCCAACCCATTAATATTCCTCTTGAGTGTCCAGGATGCCATGTTGCCTTCTCAGTTTGCCCATGCATGGCTTCTGTACATAGTAACGGGTCTGGGGCGGGGGAGCATTTCTGAAGGTGAAGTTCTGTGGAGTAAACAAGCAATTGAATGAATTTGAATGGCCTTTCATGAAAAGAGAAGGATGCTTAGTGCTTATTTTCTATGGCATGGCAATGAATCTGGGCTTGTTTTCTGAGACTTAGTGATAGAAATATACTTTTGGCTATTCCCCTAATATTCAAATATTATTTTCCTGAAAAGCCATCAAACATTAGATTGGGAATTATTCTTCAAAGAATTTTAAATCAAGGTCTGCTGATTTTTGCAAAGGACTTAGACTAATAGACATTTAAAGTTCTTTTATACACCTATTTAGGAGAGAGTGCCATTGTCTAATTTTCAAATTATTTGTTTGTTCTACATTTTGTATCTCTAATCTAATGTTGGACTGCTGTATCTCTGTGTCTAGTGTTCTAGTTATAGATGCTAACATGCTACACATTGACTTAAAACTGTCCAAACTCTTTCAGCACATATGCTTGCCACTCTGCTATGTCATAGTGACCATGCTTCCATTAAAAACAACGTGAGAAATAGCCCCCACATATGTATGCCTTGTGCTAAAATCTGTCCTAGGTGTCAGCAAAACATCTGAATATAAATTGCATTCTATAAATTATTTTATTGTAAGTAAACAGGTAAAATATGTTTATTTTACTACATAGGATAACCACATGGGACTCAGATAACAATTTTTCAAATGTTTTTTATTTAATGGAAATCATTATAAATTATTGATTAACTGAAGGTACCCTTTTTTATTTCCATCTTCTATACATTTAAGCTGAGATCATCCAAGGTCTGTGATTGTGGGCAAGTTAGTAAAACCCTTAGTGCCTATGCTTCTCTGCAGTAAAAGATGGGCAATAAATGCATATTTCCTAGGGTATCTCAAGAAAAATAGTAAGTTAACTAATATATGTAATATGCATGTGCATGTGATTATCATGCAGTAAATGATTTTAATATCCTAAGTACAAATTTGCACACTAATTTAAAAGTACTATAAACCATTGCACTTTTAAATGAGTAAACAGGGAGATGAAGAAAATGACCCACTATCCTGCAGCTAGAAAAAAAAATTGTTCATCTTAAACTCAGTACTAACCTTTCCCACTCTCCCAGTTTTTCTTCTCTATGTCAGTGGTACCATGCTTCATCTTGTTACTCAGCCCTAAATCTGGGGTGCATTCTTGGTAGTTCCCCCAGTTAGCTAATGACCTGCCATGGCACAGCTGTCTATTTTACTGTCTTGGTGTCCCATAACTTGTCCAAATTTCTGAAATCTTTGGCTCTGTCTTCTTCCCTTACCCATTGGCTAAATCAACTATGCTTTTAGTTCCTAGATTCTTTAGTATCTTCCTCTTGCATTACCTGCAACTGCTTCCCCTCAATGGCTGCTCTGTTCCTTCAATTTAAATGTGAAAGAATGAATATCTTTTCATTGAAGGAAACTTACTGCATTGTATGCTATTGTAAGGCTTAAGATACGTTTTATGCCCATTTTGTTAGTGATTTATACTTCTCAAACTCACACATAACACTAAAACCTCACCAAAAACTTTTCTCCTGCTATATAGTCTCCCAATGTATGTTTTTTATGGCTGTACTTGAAAATCATCTTTGCCTCCTTCCCAGCTCTGCCACATCCTTTACCTGGATTTGCTTTCTGTAGTCCTCAAGTACAATTGGCTTCATCCATTAACAGTGGCAAACGTCTCCCTCTTCTCCCTCTGGCACTCAATCTTAACACCTGGGAGTAGCTATCACATTCTAGTACAATCAGTGGTTTAGGACTTTGCTCTCCTAGTTACCTGTGATCTACTTGAGGGAGACACATATGTTATGGCTAGTTGTATCCAATTTGAAAGTCCAGAATCATCTGAGTCCAGCCTTACATTTCTGTAATTCCAACACTAGGAAAGCTGAGACATGCAGATTATCATGTAGTTTGAATGTTACCTACAGAATGAGGCTATATCTTCAAAATAAAGGGCTAGAGATAAGAGTCACTGTAGAGTGACTTGTTTAGAGTACTCGTTGCTTTGCCAGCATCTACATGGTGGCTCAAAATTGTCTGTTACTTCAATTCCAGGGGATTCAATGCACTCTTCTGATCTGTGTGGCACCATGCACACACATAGTACACTAGCATACATATGGGCAAAGCCCTCTTACACATAAAATACTAAATAATTAAATAGTACTTTTTTTTCAAGAAGAAATTAAAAAGTGAAGAATATGGTTGGAGAGTAAGTTTACATATATTCTGCCAAGTTAAACAAGAAACAATTTTAAAGGAATGTAAAAGCCTCAGAACAAGAAAATAAAATAATATCAAAAAGTTTGAGATGGAATTTGCCTGTGTGCATAGTGTTTATCTGTCAGGCAGAAGGGAGACATATCAGAATTTGGTTTGGGTAGCAGGTGCTTGCTATGTAGGCAAAGGGTTGAGGGCAAGATAAGATTAAGGAAGGACACAGGGAGAGCTATGTTCAGAGTCTGAATGCTAAATGCTTCCAAGAAATGAAAGATTAGAAACCAAGCAGTAGAAACCGGGTAGTGAGGGTACACAGGTTGGTTTAATGGTGGATTAAGCCAGGCTAGGTTTGGTTCAGTACTTCTCGGAAATCAGTGAACATTAGAGAGCTAAACTTGATACCTCGATGCCCGCTAAAAAATTCATTATATTTATATTGTTGTAATAATTATGGTTATTATTGTTCTCACTTTTTAAAAATAAATTTGTGCCTGTGTTTTCTATGACAGTTTACTTAAGATTTTAATTTCTTCTAAATACAGAGTCTGTCTATGTCTTCCTAAGATGCTTTTCAAAATTCGTCTATGATAATTTTGGTAGTTATTAGCTAGAAAGATCTTTAGTTCTCAAATCACATTATATTTTTCTGGTTTACTTTTCTATAACAATAACATAATATTTTTAACATTGTGGTTATGCTTTCTCCCATTGAGTTACGTCCTGCTGATATGGATGGGCAGGTCCTGACTTTATTTTGAAACAGAACCAGAGCAAAGCTCCGTGATGCTGCATGGCCACAGGGTCGGTAAGCTCTCTTAAGACTGCTTACTCTGCTCTTTTTCTTTGATCCATGTTTTGTTCTTGCAATTCTCCTTCCTTAAAAATCTATTTAGACTTTTTGAAAGTTCTCAGAGTTTGTACTTCCAGACATATCAGCACATTTGGAGTCAATATTCCTAGGTTCCATATTACTGCCACTGTCTTCTGTCAGTGACCAACAGAAACACCTGTGGATACACTTGTTACTTATTACAAAGAGGTGACCTATGTTATGAGGAACTGAGGGTGACCCTGTGAGTTATTGTTCTGAATGGATTTCCATCACTGTGAAAAATACATGAATATAACAGGTTGAACAGGAAATGGTTTCTTTTGACTGATGCTTTCAAAAGTTCTTGTTTGTTGTCACTTAGCTCCATTATTTCTGGACTTGTGGTGAGGCAGAGGCTCATAGAAGAGCTAATTTGGTAGAGCAAAAGTGGAAAGAAAGAGGCATAGGAAAGGAAGGAGAAATTAGTTCCCTACTACTTACCAATTCCATCTTCTAAAGTTTCTGTTACTTCATAGTATATTGAATAGTATTATGAATGCATGAATGAACTAATCCATTCACGAATGCATGGCCCTCACATCCCAGTCACCTCTCAAATGTCCCAACTGGAACCTTGCTTCATAAGACAATATTTTCAGCAAATGAGATTTCGGGGCTAATTTACATCCAAACAATAACATGTCTGTAATAAACAAAAAATTATAGAATTAGAATTTTGGTTGTAGATTGGGTTATAAAGTTAAGGAGAGTTGAGGAACAGAGTAAGATAAGATAATTTTATGATTGTATTAATCTCCTACAAGCAGAGGTAAGACTAGAATGATGCTGGAGATGTAATTCATAAAGAAGGAACTGCTGCACTGTGTGGGGAAGGAGATGCAGCTTCTGTGGCTTCAATGTAGTTCACAAATTTCCTGCGTTCTCATGTGATTTTAGAGTGGCTTTCTTATGTTTTATTCACTAAGATCTCAGAGAGTTACTATCTAAAGAAGAACATAGAAGTCCAGCTGTGACTGTCAGTGTAAACTGCTAGGACTTGATTAACTCCCACAGGTTGGGCTATTTTCCATATCTCACAGCAAACTTCCTTTACAAAGTCCACATATAAAACCCAATTTCTTTAAGGAACAAAAAAGGACACAGAGGGAGTTGCCATTTTTAGCAGCAATGAAACATCACTAACCCTTTTATACACACAGAATTCAAGTATACCAGAGGTGAGTGCACCACAAAGTCACCAGATACAAAATTGCTAGTTCATTTTAGTTCAAATTGAAAGCAACATCTCAGTGGATTCAAAACTACTACATACTGTTGTCTAAAACAAAATTTATAAACTGTACAAATGAAATGCACATATTGATATTTAAAATGCATAATTAAGAAAAAACAATTTCTACATCTTTGGAATGAGATTCCAGAAAAGTTCATTTTGTAAGCTCCTTTTTAACCCATAAGATAGAACCTTCTTATGGAACCTTCTCAAAAATTGACCACATAGTTGGCAGCAAAGCAAACCTCCACAGTTACAAAAGAATTGAAATAACCCCCTGTATCTTATCAGACCACCATGCATTAAAGCTAGAATTCAACAGCAATACGAGTTGCAGAAAACCTACATATGCGTGGAAAATGAATAACACCCAATTGCACCATTCCTGGCTTGAGGAAGAAATAAAAAAAGAAATTAAGGACTTCCTAGAATTTAATGAGAATGTAGACACAACATACCCAAACTTATGGGACACTCTGAAAGCAGTGCTAAGAGAGAAGTTCATAGCACTAAGTGCCCACATGAAGAAACTGGAGGAAAGTCACATTAGAGAATTGACAGAACAAATGAAAGCTTTAGAGCAAAAAGAAGCAAACACACCAAGGAGGAGTAGACGCCAGGAAATAATCAACCTAAGAGCCGAAATCAACAAAGTAGAAACTAGGAAAACAGTACAAAGAATCAATGAAACAAAGAGTTGGTTCTTTGAGAAGATCATTAAGATAGGCAAACCTCTAGCCAAACTAATGAAAAGGCAGAGAGAGAGCATGCTAATTAACAAAATCAGAAATGAAAAGGGGGATATAACAACGGACACTGAGGAAATCCAGAGAATCTTTAGGTCATACTTTGAAAACCTGTACTCCACAAAATTGGAAAATCTAAAGGAAATGAACAGCTTTCTGGATAAATATCACTTACCAAAATTAAATCAAGATCAGATAAACAGTTTAAATTGACCTATAACCCCTAATGAAATAGAAGCAGTCATCAAAAGCCTCCCAACCAAAAAAAGCCCAGGGCCAGATGGCTTCACTGCAGAATTCTACCAGAAATTCAAACAAGAGCTAATTCCAGTACTCCTCAAACTGTTCCACACAATAGAAGCAGATGGGATATTGCCAAACTCTTTCTACGAGGCTACAATCACTTTGATACCCAAGCCACACAAAGATATGACTAAGAAAGAGAACTACAGACCAATATCCCTCATGAACATCGATGCTAAAATACTCAATAAAATATTGGTGAACCGAATCCAAGAACATATCAGAAAAATCATCCACCATGATCAAGTAGGCTTCATCCCAGGGATGCAAGGATGGTTCAACATATGAAAATCCATCAATGTAATCCACCATATAAACAAACTGAAAAAGAAAAACCACATGATCATCTCACTAGATGCTGAAAAAGCCTTTGACAAAATCCAACATCCCTTCATGATAAAGATCTTGGAGAGAACAGGAATAACAGGAACATATCTAAACATGATAAATGCAATATACACAAACCAATAGCCAACATCAAACTAAATGGAGAGAAACTCAAAGTGTTTCCTCTAAAATCAGGAACAAGACAAGGCTGTCCACTCTCTCCATATCTCTTCAATATTGTACTTGAAGTTCTGGCTAGAGCAATAAGACAAGAAAAGGGGATCAAAGGGATACAAATTGGAAAGGATGAAGTCAAACTTTCACTATTTGCAGACAACATGATAGTCTACATTAGTGACCCGAAAAACTCTACCAGGGAACTCCTACGGCTGATAAACACCTTCAGCAAGGTAGCAGGATACAAAATTAACTCAAAAAAATCAGTAGCCCTACTATATACAGATGATAAATCCAATGAGAAAGAAATCAGGGAAACATCACCTTTCACAATATCCACAAGCAACATAAAATATCTTGGGGTAACACTAACCAAAAAAGTGAAAGACCTGTACAATAAGAACTTTGAGACTTTAAAGAAAGAAATTAAAGAAGATACCAGAAAATAGAAAGATGTCCCATGTTCTTGGATAAATAGAATTAATATAGTAAAAAAGGCAATCCTGCTAAAAGCAATCTACAGATTCAGTGCAATCCCCGTCAAACTCCCAACACAGTTTTTCACAGACATTGAAAGAACTATACTCAACTTTATATGGAAAAATAAAAAGCCCAGGATAGCCAAAACAACTCTCTACAACAAAGGATCTTCTGGAGGCATCACAATCCCTGACTTCAAGCTCTACTATAGATCCATAGTTCTGAAAACAGCTTGGTATTGGCACAAAAATAGACAGATAGATCAATGGAATCGAATTGAAAACCCTGATATTGACCCACATACCTAAGAATACCTTATTTTTGACAAAGGTGTTAAATCTATACAATGGAAAAAAGAAAGCATCTTCAAAAAATGGTGCTGGTACAATTGGATTCGGACATGCAGAAAATTGCAGATAGATCCATACCTGTCACCATGCACAAAACTTAAGTGCAAATGGATCAAAGTTCGCAGCATAAATCCAGCCACACTGAATCTTCTAGAAGAGAAAGTGGGAATTACCCTTGAACAAATTGGCACAGGAGACCGCTTCCTGAACATTATGCCAGTAGCACAGACATTGAGGTCTGAAATTAGTAAATGGGACCTCCTGAAACTGAGAAGCTTCTGCAAGGCAAAGGAAACAGTCAGTAGGACAAAATGACCACCCACAGAATGGGAAAAGATCTTTACCAATCCCACATCTGACAGAGGACTGATTTCCAAAATATATAAGGAGCTCAAGAAGCTAGCCACCAAAACACCAAACAATGAAATTAAAAAGTGGGGTGCAGAACTAAATAGAGAATTCTCAACAGAGGAATCTGAAATGGCTGAAAGACACTTAAGAAAGTGCTCAAAATCCTTGGCCATCAGAGAATTGCAACTCAAAACAACTCTGAGATACCACCTCACACCTGTCACACACATTTTAGAATGGCTAAAATCAAAAATACCAATGACAATCTATGTTGTAGAGGATGTGGAGGAAAAGGAACATTCCTCCATTGCTGGTGGGAGTGTGATATTGTAAGACCACTCTGGAAATCAGTATGGCAGTTGCTCAGAAAAATGGGGAATCAGTCTACCTCAAGATCCAGCCATTCCTCTCTTGGGTATATACCCAAATAGTGCATGTTCATACAACAAGGACATATGTTCAACCATGTTCATAGCAGCATTGTTTGTAATAGCCAGAACCTGGAAGCAACCTAGATGCCCCTCAACTGAAGAATGGATTGAGAAAATGTGGTACATTTATACAATGGAGTACTACTCAGCAGAAAAAAGCAATGGAATCTTGAAATTCACAGGCAAATGGATGGAACTAGAAGAAACCATCCTGAGTGAGGTAACCCAGTCACAAAAAGACAAACATGGTATGTACTCACTCATATGAATTTTAGACATAGAGCAAAGGATTACCAGCCTATAATCCTCTTCACCAAAGAAACTAGGAAACATGAAGGACTCTAAGGGATAAATGGTCCCCAGGAATGGAAGAGGCTTGAACTCCTGAACTAATTGGGAGCATGAGGGTAGGGGGGAGGGAGCTGCTACAATAAGAGCAAGAAAAGAGGAGTAGAGGAGAGGAAATGGAGGGGCAGAAATATTGAGTTGGGGGAAGAATAGAGGAGAGAGAGCAGGATGAAAGATACCATATCAAAGGGAGCCACTATAGGTCCGAGAAGAGATCTGGAACCAGGGAGATCTCCAGAGACCTACAACGATGACAGTATCTGACAGTCCAGGCAATGGTGGAGAGGATAACCTAAAAGCCCTTCCCCTAAAATGATATTGATGACTTCTCTTTATGCCATCCTAGAGCCCTCATCCAGGGGCTGATGGAAGCAGAGACAGACATCCACAGATATACACTGAGCTGAAATCGGGAATTTAGTTGAAGAGAGAGAGGAATCAAGAGTGAAGAGGTCTGTATCAGGTTGGAGAAACCCACAGGAACAGTTGGCCTGAACAAGGGAGAACACATCAACCCCAGATGCTGTTGGGGAGGCCAGTACAAGACTGATCCAGATCCCTGAACATGGATGTCAATAAGGAGGCCTCTGCACTCCAGGGAGCCTCTGGTGGTGGATTAATATTTTTCCCTGGTGCAAGAAGGGACTTTGAGAGCCCATCCCATGTGAAGGGATACACTCTGGCCCTGGACACATGGGGGAGGGCCCAGGACAGCACAGGAAGATTTGGTGGACTTTGCAGAGCCCCTGTTGAGGAACCTACTCTGCCTGGGGAGTAGTGGGTGGATGGAGTGGGGGGTGGGCTGGGGGTGGGGAGAAGGGATGGGGTGAGGGGAAGGAGAGGGAGAAGGGACTTATATGTGAAACAAGCTTGTTCCCTAACTGGAACTAATAAAAAAAAAAAAAAAGATAGACAAAACACACTGAATGCCTAAACAGGAAACTTCATTGTTTTGCTACTAGTTTGATCAGTAAGAAGTACAAGAAAATGATCAACTGCTATATAACTCTAATTTTTACACAGTGGTTAGCAACATAATAAAACCAGTATAAAAGAAACAGTATTTTGTTTTCTACTTCTGTATTTATTGTGTTATACAAAAATCTATTTTGATTACATTTTATAGTTTGCACTTTAATTTTTTCTTGATGATAGCATCTAAACAACAACTCCTTATTTTTTTCTCTTCAGGGTTTATCATTTCACAGGGTGATACTTCATTGTTTCTGTTTTTGAGTACAACATATAACTCTTTCATAAAGCTAAGAATAACTATTTTCTGAACACAGAACTGGAGTTGTGATCTTAAAATATTATCCTTTTTATTGGAACTTAAAAAAGTAAAAATATATTTACACTAGTACCCCTTTTTCTTCTCCCCCCCCAATGCCCCTCAAGCCTCTTACATACTCTCAAATCCATGGCTTCTTTTTGTTTATTATTCTCTGTCTCTCTGTCTCTGTCTCTGTCTCTGTTTCTCTCTCTCTCTCTCATACACACACACACACACACACACACACACACATTTATATATATAATTAAATAAGTACAACCTGCTGAACATTCTTAGTATTCCATATACTAAGTGATGTCCATTTGGCAGGAAAAACAATTAGAAGGGCTCATACTTGCTGAAAGTAAATTTTTCCTCTCTTGGGTTTCATTAGTTGCCTAGGTATTAGGCCCCAAATTATTTAGATACAGAGTTGTGTATAGATGTTTCTGTTGGGTTTGGATATAGCATGTATACAACAAATACTTTTAGGTGTGAGAGGTGCCTCTTATGGGCTTAAACCATGGGTTCATTAATGACAAATATAACCCATAGTTGCCCTTTTAATCCTTCACTCCTATTGTTCCAAGACTAGATTAAAGAATAACATATTGATTACAGAGTAGGATTTTTGTTAATTGTAATATGAAGCATTTATTGCAAATGGATGTAAATATCCATTAGTTATTTGGAAAACAAAATAGTTATCTTGGAGTTCTTGTGATTCAGCATCAGATTTGCATATAGTTAGCATGAATTGGATATATGCATTGGCTAATATTACTATCTGCAATGTTAATTCAATGGAGAAAGTATTACTAACTTTCCAGGTTCTCAAAGATTGTTCTGTATGCCTAGCTTTGCAATAGATTTTTACTTGAACTGGAAAAAGAAATACAATGCTAATTTCCTTAATAGAAATAGTTCTATGTCTGAGTTTGTAACACTGAATATCACAGATATTTTAAAATAGCTATGGAAATTATGCTAAGATAATTTCTTTGCTTATATCTACTCGTAATTTTCCCAGTGTCTTAACAACCTTTTTCTTTGATCATAGTGGCAGTTTTTAACTGTAAGGTTAACTTGGTTATTTCTTGGAGAATTTCCATGTTTTGCATTTTGATTAGTTACCTGTTCTCTTTCTCCTATAACTCTTTCTCCATCATCCTATATATTTAAATAATCATGACATATTTATATATCATATGCCCCCTTTCCAATAAGATGGCCTATACGTGTACTACCAAGCCAGAAGGGTTATAGAATCATATCATGCACTGTATTCCCTTTATGAAGTTGGAGAAGATTTGATTCTATCTCTACATCCAAGATGATACACATGAAATGATTTGTATCTCCTGTTTATTGGTCTCTGGCCTTGGGAAAGGTCTCTTCTTAACCTTTTCTCCTGACTCTTACCTCCTCTATCTCCCATTCAAAACTCCCACCCCTAATGTTATATTTTAGGCACTAAACTGCTGTCCTAGTTCTACAAAGCATTGAAGTTAAGCTTTGTAGCTAAATCTCCTATCTCTGGCCTCTACCCTGTTACCCAAACTGAAAAGATGAAAAATTAAGGTGTTATTTATCTCATAACACTAATTGAAGATGTTATTTTTAAAATCACCTCCACTGTGTGATAACTCTTCTCTGTTCATCATTTCAAGAGATGGTGTAAAGGAAGTGCTAAGATCTGTGTTTCCTTTGACAATCAGTGTTTTATATGCTGTTACTGAGACTTGCTTTATCACTTCTCCAGTTCCCATGCTCTTTTTCTCTACCCCTGTTGTTATGTTCCCAAGTGTCATCACTCGGTTAGCAAAAGCATATTTCTCATGCATGATGATAACTTTTGCAGTTTTCTTTTTTATTTTATAACTCTCTCTGTTACCATATTGAACCTCCAGCACATTCCCAGGTAATCCACAGCCTGTTTAGACTGAGCACAATGCATGTTTCTTACACTGCATACATGTTTCAGTTCAGGGCCTCCCATGGTCTTGATGTTTTTACATTAATCCTCCTGGTGGAATAGCCATGCCAACTTAACCCTTTCCACATAACCTTATAGAAATGCAAATGCGTATTCTGTTGACTTTCTTTACTTTTCCTTTTTTTTTTTTTTTTTTTTTTTGGATTCTCTCCAGTTTAGAGGAGTTTTGTAAAAGGATGAGTTTGTTTTGTTTTGTTTTGTTAGTTCAAATTAGGAACAAGCTTGCTTTACATGTCAATCCCTTCTCCCTCTCCCTCCCTTTCCCCCAACTACCCAATAGCCCCCACCCATCCCCCCTCCTCTCCCCAGGGAGGGTATTGCCCTCCATGGGGGCTCCCCAAAGTCCACCACATTATCCACATTATCCTGGGCCTGGCCTAGGCCCTCCCCCATGTGTCCAGGACAAGAGAGCATGTCTTCATGTGGGATGGGCTCTCAAAGTCCTTTCTTATACCAGGAAAAATACTGATCCACTACCAGTGCTGAGGCCTCCTCATTGACATCACGTTCAGGGGTCTGGATCAGTCCTCTGCTGGACTCCTGTTGACTTTCTTTGCTTAGGATTACTTAATAACACTATTCTGCTTTCAGCATAAAGTTCAGACTCCTTAGAATATTACACAAAGGCCTTGAGGTTCTGGTCTGTAATCATTTTGCTTGCTTCTTGTCAATTTTCCAAATGTATCACTGTCTTCCCACCTCTGAAATTGCACATTCTGCCCCTAATGTCTTTTCTTCCATTTTTGTTACTAGTGTTGGCTCATCTATTGAAAAAAAGTTCATTATTTTAGCGTCTTACCCCTCTCATTGAACTCAATATCTTTTAAAGACTATTTTCATTACATCCTAGTGCCAGTTCCTTAAGAAATTTACTTCCCACAAAGTTTGTGGGAGTAACTAACTAATAATTGATTTTAATTAAGGCACACTCCATGAGATGGAACCCTTACCCAATGCTGTGTGGATGACCAAGAACCTGATACTTGATAGTCCAGGGACCTAGGGTAAATTATACTGAAAAAATTAACACACACACACACACACACACACACACACACACACACACACACACATATATATATATATATATATATATATATATATATACATATCAAAAAAATGACTTGTAATGACATTCTGCTATACTTAGATCATGGTCTTTTTCGGCCATCATGAGAAAAGCTTCCTCCAGTAGAAGATGGGAACAAATGTTGAGGCCCACAGTCAGCCATTATTCAGAGTCAAAAACCTTGGAAAATTCAGCCCATCAGGTCTCAGGGAACTCTGTAAAAGAAGAGGAGAAAAAAACGTGTCCTCATCCAGAGGGGATGGAGGACACCAAGAGAATAAGGTCCTCCAAAATATCACAAGGAAATCCATAAGAACTCACAGATATCGAAGCAGCATGCACAGGGCCTACACCAGGTCCATTGCTCAGACTATGTGGCTTTTAGTTTCTTGGTTTCATGGGATTTCTGGATGCAAGATGAGTGTGTCTCTGATTCCTATGCCTTCTCTTAGGATCTTCTTCTGTGAGCTTGTTTTGCCCAACTTTTGATGTGGTGGTTTCTCCTTTATTATATTTTATCTTGTTATATATTTTTCAAAATGAACGAATGAATGAATGAATGAATGAATGAATGAATGAAAACCTAGCCACTAGGGTACAAGTTAACTACTCAACTGTCACTTATACCTGCCAGAAGAGGAAAAAACAGTTTTTTCAAATAGAGTGACACTGGGTATATCAACTACTCCAGGAGAGACCTCATGTTCAGATATAGTTGACCAACATTGTGTGTGTGTGTGTGTGTGTGTGTGTGTGTGTGTGTGTGTGTGTGTGTGTGTTTATTTGGTTACTGTAAGTTTTCTTTCTTGTTTCTCTGCCTCTGTCTCTGTCTCTGTCTCTCCTCTCTCTCTCTCTCTCTCTCTCTCTCTCTCTCTCTCTCTCTCTGCGCTATGTTATTGTTTTGTTTCTTTGGTTTTTCAGGGTTTTGTTGTATTTGATATTTGTTTCTTTTTTGAGAAAACTTAAAGTTGGGTCAGTAGGGAGGTATTCTGGGGGGACTTTCGGGGACAGGAAGAATATGATCAAAATACATTAGAATTTAAAAATTGTTTTAAATATGAAAGTATAATAATAAAGTTTGTTAGTATTTTAAAATAAAAATAGACAACTGCCTCCAATCCCCGAAACCTTAATTATTCTTGCCCCTGGGAGGAATCACTGAGAAGTCCTTCTGGATGTACTTATACTGAGTTTTCTTGTTTTACTTTTAAGTATTCATCTAAAATTTACTTATTGAGATGTTTTTGTTTACATTATCAAGGCAATGTCATGTCATATACTCACCACCTTTTCATATATAAATATCTTTTCTAACTGAATAACTTAGAACCATCTGTGGATGTTGATTGTTTTATGTCTTGCTACTGTAATATTACTGCCATAATATTTTTCTTGAAGAGCCCAGAAGTAAAATTGCTTTTGTTTTTGTATAATTTTGTTTTTTCTTTTTTCTTTTCCTTATGACAATAATGGGCTTCTAATATCCTCTGAAATTTTTCCTTCTCGGCTTTTTCTGTAATTCTTACTTTGAGATTTTCTTTTATCCTCTTTTCTTGCTGTCTCTTTATCTCTCAAGTTCTCTATTTCTTCTGATGTATTTGGATAAAAATCTTGGGTTCAGGCAGTTTATATACTAGGATCTTGTGACATGAAGTTTTTTGTCCCAGAATAAACACACAAGACACTATATTAGTTATAAAACTGTTGGCCAGTGGCTTGGGCTTCTTATTGGCTAGCTCTGTCTTAATCAACCCATTTCCATTAATCTATGTTTTTCCATGTTGTCTTGGCTTATTGCAGAAGGATCGAGAACTTTTACTCCTCTAGTATCTTACATGGTGACTGACTCTGCCTACATTTCCCAGAATTCTCATCTCCTAGTCCTACCTATCTCACTGCCTCTATTGGGCACAGAGTTTTATTCATCAACCAATAAGACAAACATATATACAAAAGGACATAATTTCCTCTTTTCTGTCTAAATAAAAGGAAATGTTCTAACTTTAACATAATAAAATTACATATAGAAAAACAGTTATAAAGTAAGAACTATAGTTACAATATTTAGTCCATTAACTTTAGCAAGATTTAAAGAAAATATTCTATCTTCTATTCTATCTTTGTGAATCTAAAGTTTTATACATAACTCATTTTTATCATATCTAAGGAAAACTATAACCATAAGTATTTGTCTTCAACACCATCAAAGACATCAGCAGGATCATATATAAACTCTAGAATTGACAGAGCCATCTTGCTGCCTAGACAATTTTCCAAAGTTCCTCTGTAACACTGGAGCAGGATCCTGAACTTATTTTGTTGTATTCTTAATGTTTAGATTACACAGTGAATAGCAATTGGGACTTTGTTCATTTTACTCCTAGAGTCCCAATATTGCTATGGATCGTGCTTTGTTTATGAGTCCTACATAATGTTGCTCTCAATCCACTGGAAGTTTTTAAGATCTACTTTTTAGTCATTTAACTTAGGATTTAGTTTTCCTCCATAGGGTGATCTGTGCCTCTGATTCTACTGCCTCTGCCCCTCCTTGGTGAATTATATGTCATCATGCAAGGCATCTGGTTATTCTTGATCCTCTGTAATGTTCTAAAGATGCGGGGTGGGGTTGATCATGTAAGAAGCCTTTCGATTTGTGGAGCAGTAGCTAAGGACTTCTTACAATTTGACCTTTTCTGTTCCTTAATTCAAGAAAACATCATTGTATTCTATGCTAATTTCTCTATAGAGTATACACAGCATAAACACACATTAGGTCCAAAGACAGAGATAATTCAGAAAACAGATGAAGTAATGCTAACATTTCAATAGATCCCAGCCAGGAAAAGAAAGCCAATAACTAGGGAAAAAAAAAAAAAAAACATAAAAGCAAAACAAAAAAAGAACAAAAATCTGACAAAGAACCATAAAAACAAACCAAGCCCTAGAATCATAGACAGGATGATAAACCCATCACTTGGGGAAACACAGGAATCTGAGTCTAAGTTGTTGGCTCTCTGTATAAAAACCCCAGTGCAGGGGGTATGATGTGGGGATCTGGTCAGTGGGGGACATGGGAGAATGGAAGTGATTCGGAAGCGGGATTGATGTGTAAAACAAAATTGTTTCTAATTTAAATAAAAATTTATAAAAAATAAAATAAAATAAAACCCCAATGTTCAGTCTCTTTTATGGTCTGCATAGTTTCCCATCCCCTCTGCACCTCACCAATAGAATCCCATCTTATAAACATGGCTTTGCTCTACTAGCATATTGCTATCCCAAGATTGCAATTAATCTCTGTTGGATTAATTTCACAATCACTAACTTTATTTGTGTCTTTTAAGATACTGTAGTTTTCTGTTTCACCAATTCAATGACTATCTGGTTTTGTATTTTTGTGATTTATTTTTATGAAGGCATTAATCATAAAATATTTCATTCTTTAAAGTATCTTTTTATTTTAAGCCATATTCATTATTTGTTTTTAAGATGTATCTTACATATTACATATTTTTGTCATGTTACTGATGCTTTTGTCTTTATATTTAATATTGTAGGAAATGACTTTGGGTTTTTTCATGGGTGCTATAGTATGAAGACCAATACAGTAGTCATTATACACACACAACAGCACAGAATTCAAAATGCTAATAAACTGAATTTTGAAATGCTATAAAAGGAATCACTGTATTTCCAAAACATTGAATCATAATTTTGAATTATCCATTTATTAATTTTTATATTTAATATACTGAAATATCATCTTTATATTGAATTAAGTTTCATATAGTTATTAATATCAGCTGCTTATTTTTAATTTTTAATGTAGCTATTGGGCTTTCCAATTGTATGCATGTTTGTATTTATCCTCTTGGATAGTACTCTGTGATGTAATATGATCTGATGAGATCCCAGTCTCTTCTCCTGCCTTTTCCTATCTCTCCTACCTCCACTAAAAATAGTACCAACTTGAAGAGTGTTCAGCCACAAATGAGACATCCATATCACCCTTGACTCCCCAAAGTTCAGGAAACATTAAAAAGAATAGAGAAGGAAAAGACTTTACTCAGGAAGGCCTTGAGTAAAAAGATACTTCTGAAAAATACAGGAATGATGCACTCAGTTAACGTCCCAGAGTAGATGAAGGAGCAACATAAGAGTCATCATTTCTAGCTAAGGAAAGATGTGGAAAATGAATTTAAGTTGTGGTACATTTGTTTATGCTGTGATTATCCCATCCATTTTCCTATACCTATATGTTTGAACTGATCTCAGTCTGTTTCCCTGTACCCATAGCTGTGAGCTTTTATTAAACAAGGCTTCAGAAGTTCACCTGCTTTTTCAAGTCCCATCAACTGCTATGGTAATGCAATCACATAAGGTCTTATTCAAGCACTTATCTTTATTTACTCATAATTTTATTTCCTTCTACTTGGGTCCAACTAATCTTCTAGGACAGATTAAGTCTTTAATGATTCTCTGAATGTATTTATCAGATTTCAGTTCTTGTTGATCTCTCAGCTAACTTCTAAGTCGCATATCTACTTCCTGCAATTTCAAATATGTTATTGTGTGGTATTAATTGAAAAGGTGGTTTCTCCTACTCTTGATTCTCTTTTTGGACTGAATATATGTGAATCTGAAAAATGGGGAAAGGATGTGGGAGGAGGGGCAAGGAACTGACCAGTTCAGTTTTAAAAAGAAACAGCCACTATAATCTTGCCTAAAGATTGATTTCCCATGCCTTTTATAAAGTGAATGGCTGTGGGGATCTCAAGGCAGAAAATTCTCAGAGAGTGCAAAACATTGAAGTATGTTTGGCTTGGTAAAGATTGCCAGATCTGTGCTAGATGTTGATTCAAAGAACTTCTTTATTTCAAAATGTGTTCAATGTCCAGAAAGGTGTAATTAAGCCAAGCAAGAAGTCAATTATTTACAAAGTACCTGTCATGAGGACAAAGAAATACCATAATACCAAACTTAGAAAAAGCTTACTCTGTCTTAATATCTTTATTAATGTAATACCTGTTGAGCAAAATAAGGTTTGAGTTTTAAAGATAAAATGACTAGACTCTCAATATTTTGAAGTTTCTTATTAATGATAATAGAAAATTCTCTGGATCAGATAGAAAGGAGGTTTGGGTTAAAAATGAAATGTAGAAGAATATGAGTTCATCTTATTGTAGACCTGAGCTCTTGACTCTGAAACTCCTTTCTGTTTAAATAACATATATTCATTACAAGGACTCTTTTTGACAATTTCTTCCTTCCCCAAACAATAAGGGCATTTTCTGCATCTGTTAGTGCTCTCATTTGGTCCTGCAAATAAACTTGCTATTTCACATTCTACTATTCAGGAAGACTATTCTGTATCTCCAAGTAATGGAGATACAGAATTAATGGAATTAATTTCTTTTTTGAATTTGAATTTCATTTCAAAATCTTAACACATAATTATTTTCTTTAGAGCAACATGTTTTTAAGACTACAAATGTAAAGTCTTGGGAATGTATTAAGTCATACAAAATGGCCTCAATTAAAACAGAATTTTATTTTCCTATTATAAATAAGAATACTATTTTCATCATGTATAGCACTGTTTAATGAGTCATGCAAGGAGAAATACAAATTGAAAGACTGCTTTCCTATGTCTTTTTGCATTGTTTCAGGCTGACAGTGTTATATTAAGTGTGATGTAGGGAGACAGTCTGAACCAAATACCAAACACTCAACTTGTCTCTCAACCCCACTGAAACTTTAGTAACCTTCCCAACCTCAGAGTATAACTTTTGCCACTTGTATTATTGTGATAATAATACTACCTTCCAGAACTGATAGCAATTTTATTTGACACATCTGTTTCTGAACTACTCTCTAATGTGGGAAAAGCACTCTCTTGGCTAACTATTACTATAATATGACACAACTCAGATATCTTAACAAAGGTGATCCTGAAAGGATTAATACTGTTTTGAAAGTTTGTTAAGCATAGAGGCATAAGACTGACGTAATTATCTGAAATGTCAGTCAGGGCACATAAGTGTGACACCCACTTCCCAATGATATTCTTTCTGTCCCTGTGCACACAAACTTTTAAAACATTAATAACAATAGCCTTCATTTTACTTAGCCACAGGAAAGAAAGACAATGTTTAGGTGGAATTTACTGTTTTAATTACAATGTTATTTGCCTAGTTGCCTTATTCTGACATTGTACTCATATCCAAATATTTGGCAATTGGCATACTATATAGCTCTATTAAGCTCAGGGTAAGGGAGCCCTGTCTTTGTGCAGTGATGATAAGTACCCTTCTATGACTGGACAAGCCACCTGCTGTTTCCTGTTGCTTAACTAAGTTGGGCAATAGCAGGAGAGTCCAGGACAAACTTCGGACAAAAGCCAGGAATTGGTTTCCACATGCGAAAGTATTCTGTCCTCACACTGCCCCAAGTTAGCCTGACTTCTGGGAAGGTCACTTGAACTTATGAATGTCTGATACCAGAGGAGCCTGCTGTTCATGCAGTGTATCTGAGTAATTTAGAAATGAGGAAACTGTGGGAACCAAAAATGTATTGAAAGGAAAAGAGTAAAGAAACTAGGAGAATATGTTAGAACATACATTGAAAACTACCACTACACAGGCCTAGTGCATAGGCAACCCTTGGATTAGGAGTGGAGTCAATAAAAAACAGGAGAATAAGGACTTTTGTTTGAATAATTTTTTTTTTTACTTCTGAGATTTCAAATATTTACAAAATGTCTTCTATGGCATTCGATTCTTTCAATATTAATATAATAACTGTCATCTGTTTTATTTGCTTTCATCTGTCTTTGGTGTTTTGTTTGTTTGTTTCCATAGGCCTAATCATTAGTTTTGGTTTTCCATCACTTTGTGATTTGCAGTGAGATGATATGATTTTAGCTACAGTAAGGCATATAAAAACATGCTATGATCCTTATAAACATTGCATTCCCAAAGAGAGTGCACAGATATGAAACTGCATAAATTCATGTAGATATTTTTAGTTTAAAATATTTCAGGTAAAAAATAATTAAGATACTTCAGGTTACCTATATTCCTTTTTAATTTTCGCCTTCTCATTTTGAATTCAACTTGGTATATTTTTATAACAATATGACATATTTCCCCCCACTTTCCAAAATCAAATGGACTTCATATTTTTCAAGATAACAAGTATCAAAAGGTTTGTAAATGCAGTCAGCAAGTTCTCTATTTACCCTTCATTTTGAAGTCTGGGAATTTTTCCTTTTGGAAGTTAGCACATTCAGCAGCTCAATACTAATTTCTTTTAAATTCTAAGGTAAAATATACATGTCATTTCTAACAGCATGTGAACTGGATGCTCAGCTAACTCTTAGAACAATCAGCCTCTCATTGATTTTGAAGTCACAAAAACAAATGTTTTCCTCCTTGGGAACTTCTGCAAGCCATCTCTAAATCCCTCTAGAGATGGTAAAATTCCATCTCCCTCCACCCCTCTGCACAGCTAGCTGACTCCAACTCTTTCTAAGAAAGGAAACAAGCACCCCTGCTCTGTACTGTGTTCTGTCTCTCCTAAGTGTTCTGGTACTTTTTTAGAATTTCAGTAGTCTCATATAAGGAGGATGAAACAAGACATATCAATTGAAGCAGATTAATTTCAAATATTTAAAAGAATTTTCTAAATTAAAAATATTTTTTTAAAAAAACCACTGAAATGGGAAAGTTTAAGCTAATTAATGCCCTCCTGGCAACAGAGTAAAGTGGCAATGATAGAAATCCCAAAGAGAGGTAAATTTCCCTGGAGGTATGGATCAAGGGAATTTGTGTCAGCATAGGCAAATAGTAGTATGCATAGAAAATGAGAGCAATACCACATTAAAGCTTAGGGCCGAAACATGGATACAAGTTGATGAAACAGAAGACAAGTGGAGAACATGGCACCATGGGAACATAGAAGCATACTCTGTGGGTTTTCAGCATCCTTAGGCAACTTCGAAGGTTCTTTAATCTTGGACCCCTGAAGCCTCATTTTTTAAGTGCTCAGGGTTAGCCAATGGGTTGCCCCAACTTTATCACCTCCTGTAATATGAAGAAAATGAAAAAATGGGAAAAGAGGAAATGCATCACAGGTAGAGTAGATGAGAAAGGCTGTGAACTGGAGTTACAAGTAGTCATGTCCGTATAAATGTAGATTTCTTGACAATCAAAACATTTCATATTCTTAATACCTCATGTTCTTCATTTTGTCAATGCTTGTTTGCTTTGAGACAGCATTTCACATAACCATATTGTCACTGATTTCACTATATAGCTCTGAATTACCTCGAGCTTCTGATTCTTTTCATCTTTCCTCCACCTCCAGTGGATTGCAACCATGTCAAGCATGAGTGAGAATTCAATCTACTGAGCCTCATCCCCTGGCCCTATATCCATTTAATCTTTAGGCACAAACTCTTCTAAGCATAAGATTCAATTCTAGAAAGTCAGCCACTGAGAACTTTCTAAGCAAATCAAGTTTTGACAGAAACTATTAATACATTGGTTTGACGGGGTTAGCAGATTCAATAAAGTTCATCCAAGACATGTGCTTAATGTGCTAATGATGGATGCCCAACCATCTGATCCCAGGCAGCCATGAGTGCCATAAATTCAACAATCAGATAACAAGCAGAAACCTGACCAGGCTTTAACAACTCTGTTATGTGAGGGTGGGGTATAGTACTATTTTTATTCAATTAGTAAAAGTTTAAAATCATTTCTTCAATGAAATTATCATGCTCCATATACTATCACTCTTGTGAAGAGATGAAGATAAGTCAGCTGTGATGTGTTAAATGCTGGTTAACTAGCTCTAGTCTAAATTGCTAAGCCAGGGAAAATGAATGTCAGAAGGTCAGACTGGATCCTCCTATGGCTCATGGAGAAGTGTAGTGATAATTATTATAGAACAACTTGCAATAGATATCTGCTTCCGTCCCCTTTGTGGCAGTGTTCTAAGAATAAAGGACTTGTATAACAAATTAACCCATGAAAAAATATTATCAACATTGATCCTTGGAGATCCAGAACATTAAATGATTAGGGAGAACATTCATGAATACTTGGTCTTATATAGCATATACCATAATGTTCTCATGTTGTAGAGTATATTTATTTTTCATATTTATTTGATATATACCAAATATATTATTTGATACATAAATATGCAGGCAGATTACACTCACCAAATTATATCATCTTTAATGTCATATGTGACAAAAGAGGATCAAAATTATTTTCAGTCTGATGCTTGGTCATTTTGCAGGACTTTCTCTAATGATATTCTCACAAACAATATCTCTAATGATATTCTCACAAACAATACTATCTAGGAATGTAGTGTTCTTCATCTCAAGGGCAAGGGTACATGTCATTTTTAAAGCAAATGTGGCTGAGACAGAGGGTGCTGTCAAGGGAATTGCTGTGAGGTTGTAAAAGGGGCTTTCCCTGGAGAGGAATCTGCCACTCTGCTCTTTAAAACATCGTAGAGTAACTCCTTTCCTTCCTTCCTCCCTTCTTCCTTCCCTTCCTTTCCTCCTTCCTTTCATTTATTTTAGAGAGAAGTTCATTTTCAAACTGGACAGGTTAACGAACTCTGGGTGTCGAGCTTTCTTTGGTTTGTAAACTTCACTGCCTCACTGGAGTGTCAATCAAAATTCCACAGCCATTCTTAGATACTTGGAGGTGGGGCTATATAACAGGCAGCAGTGATTTGACCCGGCACTTGTGGCAAACAGGAGCTGAGTTATTTGTGTGGCACTGTAACCTTGCAACTACATTTTACAGTTCCACTTGTGGCCTTGTACTCTTACCATCGGACTTCTAACTGGTAATTACTTCTGTGTAATAAGTGAAAATTCCATAACCTTAAGATTTTATGGTAGACTTGTGTCTGCAAAACTAAAATCGCTTGCTTTTATTGGATTATTTGCTTTGTTCTTCTACAGATTAGAGTATAATTGGGTTTTCACTTCTCACAGAGAAGGGAATAATGGGAAATATTATATGAATCCAGGTGTCTTGCTTAAACTTTAAGAAAGACAGTAGATACTTGGTTAGCTCTACTATTTTTACTATAATCTTGCCAGATGTCTGTTACTAAGAGAGAAAAGATGATTCAGAAATATTTAACAATATTCATGCCTATATATATATATATATATATATATATATATATATATATATATAGATGTCATTGAGGGACATCTTAACGGAATTAAAGGGGCAAATTTATGTATGCCTCTCAATCATGTCTGTCATCTATCTGTCTGTCTATCTATCTATCTATCTATCTATCTATCTATCTATCTATCTCTGTCTATATTCTATCACCTATCCGCTCATCTATCTTGAGACAAATTGCAGATGGTCCTTTTTTCTAAAGATAGAATCGTAATAAATGTTATGACTGAGGCTTTAGCCTATTAAGATTTCACAGCAGAATTATTGTCTTTGGAATCTTTCAGAAAGAAGAATATGTCCTTCCATGTTTCTGGTGGCTGATAATAATAAACAGAGGTCACAGGCGGTCTCTCTGCTTCTGGTTTTCCTGCCATGGTGCAAATCAACAGGTCACCCCTGTGAACTATTTGAGAGGTGATTTTGCAACTTTGTTATCTTCTCAAGTTAGATGTTTCATCACTGCAAAGTAATTCATTTAACATAAGCAGCTGAAACATGAATAAAATATTCAACAAGGTACATAAACAACACCAAAATATTAAGCTTAAATTAAAATTTGTTTTTCAACATGCAAATCACTACTCACAGGTTTTCATGCTAATAATTTGCTGATACTAGAAAATATACAAAATCAAATCAAGTATTGGAATTAGGCAAAATGGCAGGCACAGTTGCATTACTGATCACATACAATCATTTCACCAACTATACTTTATGTTATCATTTGCATTGTGATGCAGTACTCTATAGTAATAGTTGCACAGCTTTACTCTGGTTATATTAAATGGTTGGCAATGCGGCCTAGGGAATTAGAATAGAGGGCAGCAGGAATAATTAGCCTCACTGGGCACTGAGGGAATGTAGGACTGAATATGTTTGTAAACTGGAAGAGAAAAAATACTGTCACCTTCCAAAAATCTTAGCTTCGATTGCATCTAAATCTTTGAGTATTTCCAGTGCTAAGCACAGCTTGTTCCCTGGGCAAGTCATAATTTTACTTACATACTGTAGACAAGCTATACTTAAAGAGTGCACAATCTCAGATAATTTCTACTTTATAATGATCCTGCTTATCTAAATCTATAATTATTAAATATCAATTGAAATGTTGTAATGTATAATAATGCTACAAAATGCATTTTCTACTAAATGGCAATAAATCATTAATTCTAGCATTATGCAAACGAATGTCTCTGAAGAGCTTGATACTCTGTTTCATCTTATTTGCTGGATTATTAATACTTATGTGCCCAATACATACTATGCTTAATTTTATGCACTTAGCACTGTAACTATTCAAAGAATTCCCAGGACAAATACTGTTTCATAAACTTCCAAGCTATCCAAACAGGGTCACTGCTCTGCTGGATAATCAAGGAATTCTTCATTGAATTTGGGAGCACAACCGTGGTATTTGCTCTCGGTAAAGATGATGAAAGAGCAGTGGAGTCCTAAGTATATGCAGTCTGTGGAGCCTTAGGTTGCTTAGAAACTCAGTGACTATGGGCTTGCTATGGCAACTCAAGTTATCAGTGAATGCAAACTTAGCTAGCATTCGGCTACGTCCTCATATTTGCAGGTAAGAGTACTCTGTATTTCAATAGACTCAAATATGAAAATAATTATAATAGATTATAACTACGTGAAATATTTCAAGTTTATAATGTCTGCTGTTTGTTGTCTTGCTCTCTCTCTATATAGATGTAGATATAAGGATAGAGATAGGTAGGTCTTGACAGATATAGATAAAAAGAAGATGATAAGATAGATATGGATAAAGGTAGATAGAGATAGAGAGAGAGAACTGGGAATGTTGCACTAAAACTGTGAAAAAGCCAAGTTGGGACAGTATATTATTTAGATGCTATATAGAGGGTTTTATAAATTTGAATCCTTAATAATTCTATTTAAATATTCTACAAATATAGTATAACTTACTGTTTTTATATTACTAACTCATTTAAAGACCACATATATGTATATAGCTATATAAGTTTTCCTTAGTGTCTTACTTTAATAACTATGTGAAATGCTGTAATAGAAATCAAATTAATTTGAAGACCATATTTTGAAGGACATTGAAAAGGCATTAGGGAGACTGCCACTGCTAGTATGTGTACTTCCTCAAGGCAGTGTGTTTAAATTTGTATGGCTCCTCACACTGTGCCTTTCTTTGGCTAGCTCTGCTATTACATTTAAGCTGTTGCTTCCCTGTTCTCCACATTTACACCATACAGAAGCTATGCTCTTTCTTTCTCCTCCTCTTATGTGAGTGCTGTGCTTTCCTTATCTCTGCAGTAACTCCAACTTTGTGTTTATCACTATCAATAGCACAGGCAGAGGCAGAGTCTCTCCTGAGACAAGACACCACAAGGCCCTATTTACTGTTCTTTTCTCCTGGGCATTATCATTTATGCATTTTGTTTTGATATTTAAGATTTCACCATGTTAGTATTTCTCTTGAGAGAAGCAGCAGCAGTTTGAGTCAGGTTTTCACAGAAAATGCCAGAATTAATACATTCACTATTTTTTATACTTTATTTTTTGTATTCATGACTCCTCAAATGGTCAACATCTGTGAATTGCTTAGGGTGTTACCTCAGCTAGATGGTGTCTCTGTAGATGGTAATAAGTCTCAACTCACAGCTGGAGACAAATGTAAACATAGAACTTTGAGATGATTTCCTGGAGTTAACTGTCCTTTGAAAACCTAACCCAGGGCTCTTTAAAATTTCAATGACCATTCATTAGGTAGGTCATGAAATGCATAAATATCTTCCCACTTTTATTAAAAATAATTTCATATCAGAGCAGTGATGGCTCACACATTTAATCCTAGCACTTGGGAGGTAGGGGCAGGTAGATCCCTATTTCAAGACCATCCTTGTCTATAGAGTGGTGAGTTCCAGGAAGCAAGTGCTACACAGAAAAACCCTGTCTAGAAAAACAAAAGAGAACAAACAAAACAAAAGATTCCTTTCTCATACAACTCAGATGATGCATCCAGATTACAGTTTTCCCTCCCTCTAGTCCTCCTCGTTCCTCCAAAACTTCCCTCCCACTTCCTTGGCAGTCTATGTTTAGATGGTTAACATTTTACAACGAAGTTTAAAGAGCTGAGACAGCTGCCACTGTTGGCATGCAAACAAAGGTATCAGAAGACTGCTCGAAGGCCATGTTTGTTTCTGCCTGACATCTTGTAACTCATTTACACTCCTATCATTTTGAAACCTTCTTTCTCACACTGTTTTTTTGTGAGTATATTGAATACACAAACTTTCTATAACAAATATACGAATCAACATTTTTGTATTTTTTTTCTTAAAGATTCCAATGAGCAGGCCTTCCCTTTGCAGAGGACTATTTGGTAGCTAATATCTCATTGTTTTTCACAAAATCATAATCAGTTCAGAGTGCTTGCCACAGTAAAAGGTTTCACCTGTTATCCTAAGGTCACACATGTGTATGTCAGTCTATATGGAGACAGAAAATTAGCTTATAGAGTCAGGCCATCAAGAAACAAAGGACTTGCCATGGGCCAAAACAAAGCAGCACATACAACAATTTATTTATTTAAGGTTTACACATTTAGTTACTTTAACACATTTTAGAAAATATCCTTAATCAAGATATGATGATTGAGAGCTGGGTGTTGGTGGCGCACACCTTTAATCCCAGCACTTGGGAGGCAGAGGCAGGTGGATCTCTGTGAATTCGAGACCAGCCTGGTCTACAATAGCTAATTCCAGGACAGCCTCCAAAGCCACAGAGAAACCCTGTCTTGATAAACCAAAAAAGAAAAAAAAGAAAAAAAGATATGATGATTGGTACATAAACAGAATTTTCACACAGGATCATTTAAAATATTTAGGAAAAGCATATTTTATAGTATGTCATCATTTATGCATGGTAATTATTTAACAAAGGTCTTATAAAATGGAAGAATTTAAGCTATGCATATAAATATTCCTTAATATGGAGTAATTATAAGATATATATTGACCACATTCAGTTTTTGTCTAAACCAAAGTATACATTTTATTGGTCACATTACATGCTTAATGTCCACTATACCAAAAACTTTACATCTGGAAAGTTACCACACTTTTAATACTTACCTAGAAAAGGCAAGTATTTAACATAATCATGTCTCTTTTAGATGCATGCTTGTTGGTTAAGCTATATAGCATCCATTCAGTGCATGTTTGGGCAAAATTATATTCTGATAACTGTTTGCAAGACTAGGATATACAAAAACAAATTAGAAAAATCATTACCAGTGAATATGTTGAAGGAACTTGTGTGACCCTCTACCTTGATAATCAGAAATTGAATATGGGTACGTACAATTTCTGTGGCAGGGACACTAAAGTGTTCTGAAAATACACAAAATTTTGAAATATAGTTATATGGTATCTTACTGTACATAGGTGACTATAGGTTGTGTATATTATGTAATTTATTATATCTACAAATATTTTTCTCTTTTTCTTCTGTTATTAAAAAAGAAAACCATTATTCCAAACAGGCTTCTGGACTATGCTAGGGGAATTAAAAAATAATTTACAAATTAGTTTATTTTTGTCGTCATTGTTGTTGTTGTTGTTTAAGTACACTTGATCAGGCTAAGGAAGTTCCCTGGGCAAGCATGAGGACTGCAGCTCAGATCCCCAGCACCCATGCAAAAGCCAGCACAACACTTCACATTTGCAATCCCAAAACTAGAGAAAAAGAGATAGGCAAAGCCTTGCAGAGTTCTGTAGCCAGACTAGCAGAATCCAAGAGTTCCAGGTTCAATGAGAGGCTTTCTCCCAAAGAAATTATGTGGAGCTCAATAGATGAGGACAGAAATATCAGCCTCTGGCTTACTATCTCATGAAGGGGAACCTGCAGGCCCACATGCCCACATATAAATGCTTATTTTTAAAAAGCAATGCTTTTTGCTTTGTTGGTTTTCCCGAGACAGCATTTCTCTGTGTAGCCCTGGCTATACTGGAACTTTTCTGTAGGCCAAGGTGGCCTTGAAAGTACAGAGATCTGCATGCCTCTGCCTCCCAAGTGCTGGGATTAAAGGCATGCACCAATCCTGAAAAAAAGTAAAATTTTCACTCTACTTCTCCACACAGTGTCGAAGGTCATCTTTTCAAGATGACTTCCAGAACAGAAAGTTCTCATTACTTTATGAAAGATCTGAGGATATTAATCTGGAAAAAATGTCATTATCTTTTGTCTAGAAAAATCTTGAATATTGAAGTCTTTTTTAAAGGTCATGAGTTGCTGAATTGTGATGGATTAACTTGGTTAATGTATTGATTAAACTTCATCTTTATATATTAAAGCAAATTCTTCAGAATACAGAATTCATGCAGTAGATTCTTCTAAAGTAGATTATAATCCATTATTTCATTTTAATTTTATTTACATAGGGTTAGATAAAAATGGGATATATGATCCAGTCATGGATACTCATTTTATAAACAGAAAAGTTTTTCATATCATTAATTTGCACCAAAATACACCAAAAAATATTACCACAGTAGTTTCCCTTCACCCAAATGATCACACAAGCCAGAGAATGATCAGTGAATAACACAAATTTAATTTCATGTTCAATTTTTAATTTTGATCATTTAAAGAATTTCATACTTTTTTTTTTAGAATAGAGGGACATGTATGAGGTCAAGACAGGAAGCAACAAAATATGCTGCAGTTTTGGCTAAAACATGTTTTACACTATTTAGTTGTGGTGGGCTGCTACTGGAAGCCAGATACCAGTAAAAGAGAAACATCTGTTAAGTGAATAAAATGAGCATGTCTATAAAAGGAGTCAAGGACTACAGGAACTTATAGTTTCCTCTAACTGAAGAGCTTGTGTTCGTGTATGTGGAACTGTAATATATTGTTTTGGATGCAATCCCAAGTTTCAAAAGCAGATGTCCTTTTGAAAAAAAACTCAAGGCAAAACAAGATAGCAAATAGACAAAAATAAACAGGAACACGGTGCATGTAAGGCAGCTAAAGAGGAAAATGACAAGGAGCTAAGGCCCTTCTGGAAACTATCTATGGAATCTGTCTTCTGTGATATTCATCTTCATGGCTTTTAATAGATTTGCATAAAATGTAACTATCATGCTTTTTACTGATTTTTTCACTTCAATTTTTTATGCATTCTCATCCTATTCCCTCCAACTAGTGTTATTATCAAATTTTCCCCAAGGAGTTATTGAAAATGAGAGGAAAAACAGGCCTAGCAATGACCTTGGATCACGTCCAGAACATATTTTTAGTTCTTAGAACACATGGAGGATGGTGCTACAAGCCTTATACATAGAACTTGGAAAGACATTTGACATCCTTAACATAACCATTTTGAACAGCAAAGCACTATATTGCTAAGAAAGACAGTATTATAGAGCACTAAAGTATATTCTTATCCTATGAGCATCATACCTTATACTTTCACCCATGTGCTGGAGAGATTAGACCATAGAATGGTTATTAGGGTGGTATGCTAACTCCAGCTAAGGGATTGCAGGCTGCCAGAGCCAGAAAACAGTGTGTCCTGAATGTCTAACATGAACTTTGTTCTCCTTGAGTAGTGCAAACGTCACAGAACTTGCTCACTAGTGGAGATATTTGAAGGTGACATCCGACAGCTCACAATGTTCCATAGCCTACTATTGTTTACTTAAGCTATATCTGGGTACAAGAGAGAAAAGTTGCATGGAGGAGTATGGAAGGAATAGTCACAATGAGATTGACAGACAGTAGTATAAAGACAGGGTTCACAATGACTACTCCAAATAGGCAAAATGATGATTCTATGTAGCACAGAAGGTGAAATGCCCAAATCACTGTCATTGCTCAAGAATGGGAAGCAAACATTAATGTTGCTTCAATGGAATCAGGGCTAAAATGAGGATGAATGAGTTAGTTAAACTTCTGTTATCCACTGATTAATTGTGGAGAATTCAAAGTGAAAATTTCCTCTTCTGCTCTTCAAGGTGAGATTCTTGCATCCAAGCAGATAACTACATGCATTGCAAATAACAAACAGGAAAAGGGAGCATTCTGTATTTTAGGGTGAATCTCAACTTAAAATCTGTGTCTCTTTCATCATATATTGTGTCATGTGCTTTATATACAGATAGTCTGCCACTTCTTAGTCTTCTAGTGTCTAATGTTTTCTAGGGTGTCTTTATAAAAACATGAAACAAAGACATCTAAGTTATTCATAGCATTCCAAGAAAAACATTTCCCTCTGGAGAATTTTATGATGTATATGATAAGCATTCTATGTATTTCATATGTTTACACAACAACATTGCATCAATATAGCATATATGTCTATATAGTATGCAAATTATTTGATTATACATTATTGAAACTGAAAAATTCTTGGAGTATAAGATGTTCCCACTTTTAATGTGACACATGGTTAAAAATCCCAAGCACACCTTTTGCTAAGATTTGTTTTGTGTGTATGACTGTTTTGCTTGCATATATGATTTGTACCACACGTGTGCCTGGTACACATGGAGGTTAGAAGAAGGTATCAGATCTCTTGAAATTAGAGTTTTGGATGATTTTGAGCTATGATATAGGTGCTAGGAACCAAATCTTGATCTTCTGCAAGAGCAATAAGTACTCTCAATTGTTGAATCAATTCCTTAGTCCCTTAAGCATAATATTTTAAGATATCTGGGATTTGGTTTGAGAAGCAGCAGTTTCTTGAAAGAAATAAGATACTGGTTTTTCCAAGAACAGATCTTGAAGAGTCAATCTGGAGAAATGAGGCTTTATTGTACTGTCAGATTGCCTTATATATAAAACAACTACTCGAAGCTTCCATGTCACTTAGAGGCAGTGTTCATGCCAAGTGGTTCTTTGAATGTCAGGACAGGAGGATCACACTTCTTCATTCAACAATAAAAGGCCTCCAAGACATATTATTTTCTATGTGGTGAAATGTGAAATATGCTATTGTTATATCAGATACTTCTTGGAATACATCTCCCTTGGATTTACAAGGAGATGTAATTAAGTTTCCATCCATGGCCTTGGGAACATTCAGTGATTCTGCTTCTGTGCCTGTATATGTATTTAACTCTTTCAGAAACCAAATGCTGTTCTTAAGTCATTAAATGTAAGACACAAGTATCTATATCATTTATGCATTTTTGTTTTTCTTTTTTTAACACAGACTGGTTAATCTCATTAAGGATACTTAATAAATGGAACAAAGTCACCAAGTCTGATGTTTAATCAAAACTGCAGATCTATCTGTTTGAATGCATTTATCATGTGCTTCAAGTCTATTACTGTTTAAACAGCATAAAAAGGTGACATTATTGTAGAATCAAAAAGCATGTTATTTTGTACAGCACAAGGGCCAGTGAAGAGGAAACCATTAATTTTTTTCTAACGCATTTTTAACTTGCTTTTTAACACCCCACTCTAGGAACTCTGCTGTAGCCTGGGTCTGTTACATTTGGTTGTCCTCAATTATAATAAATATCTTGACTTTCTGCCATGTAAACCTTCAAGTTAACTGAGTGAAATTTTCCTCGTTTTTTTATTCATTACATACTCAATGTTTCATTTAACTATTAATTAGGGCTGAGTTCTGCTATTTTAAAACAATGTGCTTGGAAACAGTTGTTTCACCTGAATATTTTTTCATTTTCTCCCTAGGATCTCCCATGTAGCATGTAAACAAATATGGCATCCTGACAAATTATGCTGAAAATAACATTAGGTTTTTTCCCCCATAGCTTAAACATTGCCTTTTGTTTCCCTTTCCTTAGAGAGTTAAGTCATGTTAGCAAACTGTTCATGTAAGAACTGGGTCTGCCAAGGCTCTCTGTTGCTTCATGAGATTTGCATATTGACCTAGTCATGCCCACATGAGAAGTTTCTCCAAATGCAGAGGTGTTTTCTGTTCATTCTTTCTCATTTAAGCACAGCTCCTACTATGGCTTCTATTAGGAATGTAAGTAAGGTTATTTTGTGTTTTTATATGGGATGTTCTGTCACCCTCTCTTATGATACATGTGAATCATGTGATGTAAGTCTATAGCTTGCCTTAGTATTCTGCATTTTGTATTTGAGGGGATCCATGGAATTTTCTTTTGAAAGAAATATTAACAGTCTAATTTATGTTTTCAACATTGTATTAGAAATACACTACAACATATGAATGTTCTGTTTATTGATGAAACAAGTGTTTATATCATTAAAACTTGTATCTAATATTCTCATTAAATAAAAAATTAGAAGTTGTAAAACATGGGTAAGTATATGCTCATATTCTACATATGTATGTTATAGATATGTGCAAAATATGTCCACATGAATAATCTTTATTAGTCTTTGGATAGTTAGTAGTAAATGGTTTCCTTTGTATTACTTTGTTAATCAATGTTTTGATATAATGTATAGAACATTAGAATGCAATTTTATCTTACTTTATTCTTAATACCTGTTCATTGTTTGTAATGTGCATACATAATTTTCCTCCTAATAAAATATTAGATAATTTTGATTTTATTCTATTTGTAAACATGTAATTTGAATAGAATATATAAAGAAATATATTAACATATATTTATCATTTATTTGATTCAATGTATTATCATTGTGTATGGTAGGGATGAAGCATGTGTGTGCCATGGCTCATGTGTGCAGGTCAGAGGGTAGCTTTTGGGTGTTTGTTTCCAACTTCCACCATTATTTTCAGGGATTAAACTCCCATACTTGGGTTTGCATTGTAAGTGCTTTTACCTGTAAGTCATTTCTTCTCCAGAAAAAGGGTTTAATCTTTGTTTAGGCAAACATTACCCTGGAGACTTTAGAATTTTCTGAAGAGTTTAGTGAGATGGAAAGATGGACAACTGAAGGAATACAAGTGAAACAGACCAATGTCTAAGCAGGTAGTAAATGCCAAATGTGCTAACGCTGTCAGTTTATAACAATTTTAATATTAAGAATTTTTGTTACCTTTACAATTTAAAATTATAGTCCAAGCTATAATGAAATGCTACCCTTCACTTGCTGAAGTGTCAGAGATAACAACTCAGATTCCGTAAACAGTTGTCAGCTGTTGTGAATTGCCAACAACCTACATTTTTATATAAGTATACATTTTAAAGGTTATAGCCACAATATGATTTTCATTCAGCTTGAGGGTGTAGGTTGTATGGGCTTCCTCTTCTATCAATGGCACAATGAATATGTCTTGTTTGGTTTCAGATCCTGTTGTGAATAAAGTGGGAATAATACGTGAATCATGTGACCCCTCTTCTAGAATTCTTGTAATGCGTCTGTCATCTGCCTCTCAAATATGTCCTAAGATTTGTGTTACTCAACATGTTGCGCTTCCTCTTTTCCCAAGAGTTGAAGTGCATGAGTCACTTATCAGCACTGCCATGAAGGAGTTTTAAGAAGTCATAGACTTCTGGGGAAAGCATATTATTTTTGTAATCTTAAAGAAAGATAAAGAAGCGTTGCAACTTTGATGCAACCTTTAAGAGAAAATGACAGGAAGTTAATGGATAAAATACTAAATTCTATAGTTTAAAGAAATATTTTTAGAGGGTAACCTTTTTAGTTAATGTCAAGTGTCAAAAGATTTTCTACTTCTCTAATATATATATAGCTTTGGGTTTTCATGTATAACTTGACAAAACTGCAGTACAAAACGAACAAAAATGGACCATGGCAACTTTTATTTAATGCCGGATGCACACTTAAGTTAATTCTTATCTAGCAAGAACAAAATGTGAACATGTCTGACTGTGTTCCCTTAGCAGTAAGACTTCCAAGCCTCAGATCACTTGCATCCATTGATGTTTCTATTCTACAATTCATATCTGTTTATTTATTGTTGTAGTAGATATCTATAAGGCTAAGTGTACTTCGTAGAAAACACATCAGCCACAAATACTGTTAAGTGACCTTTAAGGATGAAATCCTAGGCTTGTTGAGATAGCTCAGCCAGTAAAGTGCTTGAGGATTTGAGTCACATTCCCAGAATCTGTGTAAAAAGCCAGGCTTGATGTTTCTACTCCCAGTGCTGGGGAGATGGAGGCCAGAAGATAGATACCTGGGGATTTGTGGCCAGTCATCCTAGCCTAGTCACTGACTCCCTAATGCCAATGAAAGACCTTGTCTTAAGAATCAAACAGGCAAACCAAAAGAAGTGGATAGCACCTAAAGAGGGATAATACCCTGGGTGGTCCTCCAACTTCTGTATCCATTTGCATATATGTGGACACACACACCTGTATGGCTATGTTCATGTGCATACATAAAGACACATACATGTACATATCCTCTTCTTCATAAATATATAGAGACACACAAAACAACCCAAGCCTTCATTTTTAAATGGACATACATACTTTTGTTATCATTTTTTCATTTATCTTACATGCCAACCACAGTTTGCCCTCCCTCTTTTCCTCCCACTTCCCCCTACCTCATCCCCTTCTCCTCCATCTCCATTTAGATGGGGTAAGGCCTCCTATGGGAATCAACAAAGCATGGCACATCAAGCTGAGGCAGGGCCAAGCTCTCCCCACCCCTCCCACAGCTGAGGCAGGGCCAAGCTCTCCCCACCCCTCCCACCCCCTTCATCAAGATTGAACAAAGCATCCCACCATAGGAAATAGGTTCCAAAGAGCCAGCTCATACATCACGGACAGGTCCTGATCCCACTGATAGGGATCCCACAGAAGAACAAGCCACACAATTGTCACCCAGATACAGAGGGCCTAGGTCAGCCCCATGCTGGCCCCCTAGCTGTCAGTCCAGAGTCCATGAGCTCCCACAAGATCATGTCAGCCATCTCTGCAGACTTCCCCTTTACAATCCTGACCACTCCCCACCTCCAACCTCCACATACACACTTTTAAGTGATTTATTGCTCTGGTTGTATTTTTTTGACATTCATGTTGTGAATTTTATCCCACTGTGTGTTTTTTGAATCTTGAATAGCAATTTCCTTGGGAGCTGTTGACTAAGGGGCTGAGCATTCACCAGTGGCCTCTCAGAGTTTAAATTTTATTCTGTAGTGTGTTCAATGGAATGTGTGACATTTTGCTCTCCAGAGACAGCCAGAAGATGTGCATGACATTAAACTGCTGATTTACAAACAATCCAAGTAAATTCAGTGCTCATCTAGGCATCAATTTTCAGGAAGTGTCTGTTTCTGTTACTGTTGATATTGTTAGTGTTCAATATTTTCTTTAAGACTGATGTTATCTGCCTTTGTGCTGAAAAGCTATTTCTAGATTGTCATGTTGGTATTTATAAACATGAGAATTAAATTTTAGAAAAATTGTTTACATCAAAAAGAATGAAGTCCATAGTAGATAGTCAGAAGATATGTAATCTCAATCAAAATATTTATTAAGCTATTTTTATCTTCCTTTGTCGTATCATGAAATGGAAATTAAATGGTCACAGTTATAAAAGGATTCCCTACAGTTTTCTCTCCTGGAATCTCTGAGTAAATCCTTGGAAATGAAAAGGATAATTAGTTTATATTGAGGTTACATAAGATGGTTTCAGCTTTCTACCCAAGTAAGTGGTCTGAAGTCAAAGTGAAAATCCCAACAAACCTGAAGTCTTCCAATGGACTCTTGTTAATAGTTAAATAAGTGTATCAGTGTATCTGTACAGTCACCCTGGAAAACTTAGAAAAGCTTAAGGTGAAGAAGGAATTTGTGTTTTTTCTCCAGTGATATGTCACTACAGTAAGTGTGATATGTCCACAGGAGACAGAAGGCAAAATCTAAGGCCAAGGACTGACTTAAACTCTAGCTTGTGAGGTAAATATATCCCTGCCCATGCTTCTTAGGCAGCTTAACTTAAGGAGAGACTTTGAGATGGTTTCTTAGTGAGCTTCCCAGGTCTACACCATAGTAACCTTCTGTAGGTGTTCCCTGTTGAACCTGGGATCTCGTGAGAGTCCTCTTGATTTTGAGGGTCTTGCTTTTCCCAAAATGCAAGCTCTCTGTTCATTTAGGCATGAATATAATTAGTTCCACTGAAGGTAACTGAGGTACATATACTTTTGTACTGAGACACCATGCTCAGTAGTAACTGGATCTCTGTGTTTCTTGATTCTTGCTAGTTCTATGTTTGATGAGGATATTTAGGGTTTTGCTTGTTTGTTTGATTGCTTTCATTTTTTGAGATTCATTTCACTGTCCTCATGAATTTCAGCAAAATTAACCACAAAAAATGATAAATAGTTATGAACTTCCAGCTAGAACAATGGGCCATTTCCTTTTGTAAAGTCTGTTTGTCATCTGTGTTGATTGACAGAGTTTCCAATTGCTTTCTAAATTATTAGTTTGAACGTACTTCAAGTTCCTGCTCGGTAGTACAGAAAAGTATTCTTCTTTGCATTTTATGAGTTGAGATTTGTGAGCTTAGTTGTGACAGGCCAGTGAGTTCCCTAATTTACTTTCTACTCTATTTCAGTCCAGCATCTGGAATAATGATTGTATTTGAAAACAAAGTAGAGAGGGAGTGGCTCTCTTTCTTAATCAGTTCCTTTTGGTTCTCTGGCCTCTGACTTACTTGGATGGGAACACGGCCAAAAAAAAAAAATGATATAGGTGATGGGTCTTCACCAGAAATAGACCCCTGTAAGCTAAATAGCTGTGTGATGTGTGGCTTTTTTTTTTCAATTTTGCTGGCAACAAACCACAAAGTGGAATCTGACATTGAGCTGTTCTAAGGCTCATTTCAACCCTGACACACATAAGTAAGGAAGAGTTGGGGCTAGGGCTCTTCCACTGAGGACTTTCTCTTCTTACCAGCTGCTTTCTGAAATTAGTGAAGCAACTGGTGGATGGTTCTGTAGCCTTCCAAAGGTAAGTCAGATGGTTTTGTTTTCTTTATATTAAAAAAAAATGAAAACTTTGTTATCTTTCAAATGATAGGAGATGATAGTATTTAAAAGCAAATTTTATACCAAGAAAGTAGAAAAGACTAAGTAAAGTCAGTACTATCTTAAAATCTTCTAGGCTTTCCTTCAGAATGATTGTGCTGTTTACCAATCTTCCTACATTTTTTGCTTAATAGTATTAAAATTGTGTTAGTGGCCAATGACATTTTAATTTATGATTCTTGTATCTTGTATTTGTCAACATTAATTTGTCAATATTTGAATTAGTTATAATCTAATTAGAGTATTATTAAAAGTTTTCTATTTAAATATATTTCCTTTAAATTATGTTGAGGAACATTTTTAATGAATATCAATACAGTGCAATTTATTTTTACAAATGACTTGTACATGTTATACCAACAGTGTGTCTTGTATGCAGTTTGTTAACTATTTGTTACTTTTCAGTGTCATTAGCTTGCTGAATTTTCAGTGTACAATTTTTTGGTGAACTTGATTTTTCTCTACACGATTAGGAGAAATACATGTATTAAATATATATTTATCAAGCACCTTTCCTTAATGAACAAAGATATTTTATTTGCTAGTAGGACTGGGTTACTTCAAACAATGACTTAAAGTTTAATTACTGTATATTAGTATGCAACTTAGTATTAAATGTAAAAATAAAAAGGAAAATTATTGCCTTTGAAAATTCAAAAAAATTGTTTCAAATATTAGCAAGTTATTTCCCTAAGTCATAATTCTGAGTTTAAAGAATAGATACTAATTCCAGATAAGTTAACTGTCTAATTAAAGTAACATTATAAATAACTATAAGTGGCATAAATTCTTTACAATAAATTTGAACTGTTTTTGAAAACATAAGGATCCCAGGACTTTTTAATACTTTCTTAAATGATTTTACGTTGTTAATGCCCTTTAAAAATGTAAACAAGAATGCTGTATATATTGTATTTTAAATAACTGAGAATAAAATTTTTAACATATTTTACTAGTTTTTTAGAGTCAATAAGCGAACAATAATGTAAAAATGCTTTCTACCAAAATCATTATTAAAACAGAACAATCAAACAAATACATATTATCAGATAACAGGGTGGCCTGGGAAAAATACTAACATTAACAATGGGAGTGGTATTTGTACTGTGTGTACTTGAAATGTTGGAATTCATTTTGAAACTAATAGTTGCTACTCTTACCTTTAATGAAATGTGGTTTATTTCAATCAACTTGAATAAATTTGTATCTTTTGCTCATTTTGCTCTTGATTTTCTGAAGAAACCAATTATGTTACTATTTTGTGATTTAATCCAAGATATTATATTTAACTTATTAAAACTTTCAAGTTGTGGTCTGAGGGAGTGACTCGACTAAATATGCATTCTGAAATTTGAAAATATTTATGACATTTTATCTAATCACATTTAGTGGAATTTTATAAATCATGTCAGTAGGCAGCATGAAATAACAGTTATTTCTACATTATATTTGCTTAAAATAATATTGTAGTAGTATTCTAACTACAGTAAAATTTGAGGTAGAGAAAGAAGAATTATTAGCATTCTTACATAGGGTTAAATTATTAAAACTATATTTATCAATGGCTTGTATTCATGGTCTCACTTCATTTCTAAGGTTAAAGCAAACAGAGTCCATAGCATTGTTAGGTCTATCCATTGTTAACAATTTAGGGACTCAGGTTACAGAAGTCCTAAAAACATTCCCAGTCTTAGGAAAGCAAGTGATACTTCTGGATCCTCCACTACACATTCTTGGAATTTGTTACTTATTGAAGAAATCTTTCCTGTTATTAAGTTTAAGCCAGTGTGTCTAAAGGAATCACTTGAAGCCTATAGTACTCCCTGATTATAACGCTAAGAGACAGACTTACTTTTTGCAGGATTTGGACTATCATGTGTATAGTCCAATCTCTTTATTATTTACTTAATATTATCACCAAGACAAGTTTTTACTGCAATTTGATAAGTTTAAGTGGAATGATTCATTAACATTATAAATTCCTGTTTGTTTATTCATTTATTAGCTGAAATATTTGCCTGCATATTCTCTATTAGGATGCAAATGGCATATAAGAACAACCAAAGATTCTGGTGAATTCAATAAGACAAGATATTGAATATCATCTTATCCAGATATTTCTAAATTTTTTTGCAGAACCCTTGAGTTCTGCAGTGGTGATTTAGAGCCCCATAGAGGCACAGCTGAAAGCAAGGCCACAGTTTGGCTCATCTTCTACCATTTAGTTCTTCTTTGAGCTTTTGTTTAATACCAAGACATATGTGCAATTTGTAACTATTTTTACACATAAGTTTATAGACATTAGCCTTAGGTCTTTTGTTTCAGCATGATCAAGTATTACCGGATAACTGAAGCATGTTGCATTAGTTTGGATTTGAGTGTATATGCTGTGTTTATATAGAATCATGACTTTGCAAATACCAGTAGACATGGCAGAGGGTGAATGAGTGAAAAGGACATAATAAAATTTGAAAACTCCTGTATTCATATTCAACCTGTTATTCAATAAATCACCCCTCAATGTATTTTCACATTAGGTTATCATGGGTAGATGCTGTTCTTTTCTTGGGTAGGGAAGAGTCTTCATGAAAAGAATGGCAGTTTTTGCAGAGTTTTGTGGCCTTATTTCTTATACTAAAAAACGGAAGAAGCATTACATGGAATGGGAATTTTTATGTCAGTACGTGACAAAAATGATAAACCCTTTGTCCCAGTCTGATTCTGAAACATTTTCACATTTCACTGTTCACATCTCAGAAAGTGTTACCTATGGGGGGTGCCTTTTCTGGGTGGAGTTTCTGAGGGAAGACAGCTTGAAGCACACATGGGAATAATTAGAAATTCTCTGGAGAATTTGCTCTACTGTTTGGTCTATTTGCCAGGGAGGCTGCTTACAGCTCACGCTAACTCAAGCTTTGCCCAGTCTCTCAGTTTCTACTATCTTCCCCATGTGTTGGAAGGGCCTTGAGCTTCCAAGTTCACGACAGAAGCATTCTGACATTCTTACAACGGGAAGAGGAAAAACAATACCACTTCCCTTGTTTCTTTTAAAGACATTAAGAACTATAGAATAATCCACTCATACATCCAGGAAAAAAATCTGTATCTATTTTACACATCAGATATGAGATAGCAGCTGATTCATGCTAGAAACAAGACAGGTATGTAACTAGTAACATATTAAAGCCTGCATCCTATTGCCTGTTGTTTTTTAGTTTAGTCCAAGGAGTTCTCTGTTCTTGCTTATTCTTTGCCTTCTAAATTTCAGTACTTAAAGCCGTAAATAATTTATTGCAAATAATATCTTCACTAAAGAATGAATTTTAGTAAAATTAATCTAAGATTGAAAATAAAATGACTTATTGTAAAATATGAACAGCTATGATATTGAGAACATGTAATTTCATCAGACCTAAATTTTGTATTCTTGAGCCAGGTGTTGGTGTCGCATGCCTTTAATCCCAGCACTCAGGAGGCAGAGGCAGGTGGATCTCTGTGAGTTCGAGGCCAGCCTGGTCTCCAGAGCGAGTGCCAGGATAGGCTCCAAAGCTACACAGAGAAACCCTGTCTCGAAAAACCAAAAAAAATTGTATTCTTTAATAGCTAAATTGACAAAAAAAAAGGTTGCTAAAAAAAGACTATGCTTTTCTCTGAAGATAAATATGGATGGCCAAGCTGCTGGCTGGAATGTGCTCACCTGAGCATTTATGAAACACATTCTGTTTTACTTCATGTACTATCAGAAAACTGTATGGTTACACTATGAATTCCTCAATACTCTAAACATAAAGATACTAAGTGATAATCAGTGAACCCAAGAAACATGTATCTTTCCTATATTAGGGCAAATTCAGAAACTTCATTATCGCACATGCAATGATAATGAATCACTCATTAAAAACATGAACTGGTGGGCAATCTAATCTCTCCAACTTAGTCAAACATATCAGCACATGGTTGAAGGCATCTTAGATAAATAATTTCATTAAGATTTAAGTATTGTTTAAAAATATCTTCTGTTTTCTAACAATTCTGGCTGCATATCAGTGGGCTGTGTGCAGTTTGAAGCAGACAGCACCTCAGACCATACCAGCACCGATCTATTGCCCAATATACTAAAGTAGATGTCCTAAGACTGATTTCTATGCATTGCAGACCGGGTATTGTTTCTTTGATGCTATGGTAGATTTTGTAGAGTATTCCATCTTTTATAGAATCTCTTTCATGCGTGCATTGTGATACTCAATAAAGAAGACTGATGCCGAATTTGTTTATTCACAAATGTGTTTTAACAAGGGGTGATTATGTATATCTCTAGTTCATAAGCAATAATATCATAATTTTAAGGTCACTTTATACTCTACTTGTCAGAATTGGAAATGATTTTACTGAATAATTTCTAGCATTTATTTACTAACGCGTCTCTCTCTCTCTCTCTCTTTCTCTCTCTCTCTCTCTCTGTGTGTGTGTGTGTGTGTGTGTGTGTGTGTGTGTGTAAAACCTGCAGGGTTCAATTCTCTGTTTGTGTCTTGTAGGTGCCAAGGATTAGATTGTAAACTTTTCAACTAGTATGCTTACATACTGAGCTATCTCACTTCCCCTAATGAATAATTTAATAATGTTCATATGGGGCCTTAAATAACTTTTCAAAAGCAGTAACCCACTATGTGTTAATTACTTAGATTTAATTTATATTTGCCAAACTTCTATAGCACACAGGATTTCCTGTCCCAGTGCTATGATTGTGGGTCACACCAGTAGAGGCACACATTCTTAAAGAAATCTCTTAAACATTTCGAAGAAGTGCTGGGCAGATATGGATTGTATCAGGAGCAAAGGTCTCTTGGTTATCAAACTGTTAAGTAATCATAGTCTCTGTACCTTTTAGTCTCCCAGGAGACAACTGGAGAATGACGAAAAATGGGTGAAGGATCACTTCTGCTACTTATATAGAAAGCTACTGCTTTCACTTCAGATCTTATTTGAAATATTAGAACAGTCAAGATATAGAGAGCGAGCCAGAATCTTTTCTTCATTGTTACCTGGAAGGAGAGAGAAAGGTCGGGTTTATTTTAACATCTCCGGTTTCTTGTCTCTGCTGTGCCACCTGGGGCCCTCTGCTGTGACTGCTGCTTCACAGATAGAATGCTTGGTTTACAGCAGGTACTCCAGCATGGTAGAGGCTCCTTACAAGTTCTTGGGTTGTTTAAAGGACTATGTTTCAAGAAAAGTTTCAGACTTTACAATTATGTGAAGGGAGTGGGGCTAAGTGTAAGGGGAAGCCCCAGGGGTGACAGAGGGTGCAAAGTTGCCAAGAAAGGTTCTGTGCTTTTTGTGCTCCTTCATCTTTTTGAATCATGGCTGTATATAGAGTGTTGTCAAAATGTCCTCTCTGGGCCTCATCTTTCCTCAGTTCTGTTGACATTTGTTCCTCTTGGTCATGGGCATTTTGTTGTCATTCGAAACTCTTCTGAGGTACAAACCACAGGAGACAGCACACTAAGGAAGGAGAAAGACCATCATAAAACTGTTACTGAAGCACAGCTTCCTCTTTGAATATTGATAAAAAGTGACACAACTATTGACTTTGTTGCAGCAGGATCCAGTGGTTCTGAAAATTATTTTCTTCCAATGTTATATAATAATCACATAAAATATGTTATCTCAAATCAAACTGACTGTATGATGTACATATTAGCAATACTACCTTATTTAAAAGAATTGATATGAATGCCTACACAGGAAAAGACAAATGGTACTACAGTTGGTTATATAAAAGAATCTTAAAGAATTGCAAAGGGAAAGCCTAACAGCATATATATATATATATATATATATATATGTGTGTGTGTGTGTGTGTGTGTGTGTGTGTGTGTGGTGTATATATTCAAATTCCTTAACATATATTCTATCAAAAATCATTAGTACTAAAATAATAAACCATATAAACTATTAAAACTTTATTGAATATTTTCACTTAAACACCAAAAAAGGATTTATTTTTAAAATTTACAATTACATTAAATAAAATACTTGTATTAATTTTGTGATAATGTATTGTTCCTCTGCTTTTTTGTTTTGACAGGTAGTAACAAATGATTTGAATTATTGATTCTTTCTGAGCCTCACCAGACTATTTCTTGCAAAACTGATTGCAATTTATTCATGAATAAGGTACGTGGCCATTGCTGTGATGGTTTAGAAAAAAAGGGCACATCAGTCCAGCCACTTTTTGTTTGCAGGGGAATTCCTGGCTAAGCCTTTATGGTTCTATTTTTGTGGAGAAGGCAGATAGGGAGCAAGAGTGTAAGGGAGTACCTCACGTTCTGTGCTGTGGTGAGGAGTTAGAGAATGATAATGCATATATATGGTTCTGCTTAGATAAGATTATAATATGCTACTCACTCAGAGAGGAAAATTCAAAACAGAAGAATTAAAAGGGGGAAAAAGTGCTCTTTCTGAGATTTTCTGCTGCTGGTAGGTTTATAGACACAACTGGAGGGAGAAGGATGTAGAGAATCAGCTTGGTGAGCCAAACAAAAAAAGATATGTTTATTATTAGCAGGCAGAAATCATCTGTTTCAGTGGCATGTTTTCTTTGTACTTTGATCTTTTTGTAGTGATATTCCAGCTTCTGTTTTATGACCTCTTTCTAATGGCAGAAGCAAGTCACATAGAAAACACTGTAATCATACCTGGAACGTGTTGAGAAACAAGCGCTACACGGTGATTCTTCTCCTGCACGAGGAAAATGGGCTGTGATCGGAACTGTGGGCTCATTGCCGGAGCTGTCATTGGTGCAGTCCTGGCTGTGTTTGGGGGTATTCTCATGCCAGTTGGAGACATGCTTGTTGAGAAGACAATCAAAAAGGTACAGGCATTTACTTATTCTATCATGTCTCTTGTGTTTGTTGCTCTAGATGATTGTTTTCTGTTAACTGGTAATTTTGTGCTTTGAAGATGATTGTGAACCACTACCACCACTCATAATGAGTGAGCCTGGATGAAGCATCACAGTCTAAGGCAAAATGAACCCACAGATACTCTTATGAGTGCAATGTAAATTGGACAAGAATATATTACTAATCTTAAATATATCAAAAATTGATAAAACTTCACTTTATATTTAAGCAGTTTAGTAAAAATAATTATCTTAATGTTTGGAGAGTACACTGACATGCTTTTGAATAGGAATATTGTATTTTAGAAGATATTTTATAAAAGAAGTTTCATTCACATTAAAAATGAGAAAAATGTATGTATCTATGTGGGTTTACATGTGAAAAGGTGTTTATTATTGAATGAAGACCTCTGGAAAACTCCTCTTTTAAATAGATATAATAGTCACCACTAATACATAGTCAGTGTTCACTCACCTTAGCATTTGGTTCTCTCTAAATTTAAGGGAAAATGTTATATAGGACACATTTTGGCATATATCAATAAATTGTAGTGATGAAATAAGATGGATATGCTCATAAATATCTCTCACCCTAGTTCATTTTAATTAACTTCACATTAAAGAAATTTTAATGAATTGAAGATACATTATGGAGAAGCCCATCTACTGTTGTCCTCGAGGATAACTGGGAATTTCAAGTGGCTTCAACAGTCTAGAGATGGAGGTCACAAATGAAATAAAGCAGTCCAGAGCAAGGTGAAGGCTGGGAAAATGACTGTTGTGAATGAGAACATTCCTGCCCTGCCCAGACGCATCCATGTTCAGTTGAGAAATTAGCAACTAATGGTTGCCAAGTGTCATAGGCAGGAACACTGACCTCAGCTCCCAGATGGGTTTTGATTCTAACAACCTACACAGACAGTAACTGTACTACAGAGATCCAGACATGTGGATTAGGCAAATTGATTTGCACTAGAATTTTCATTATTGCCAAGGACTTTTGTCTCTCATCCATCCATTTTTTAATTTTTGGCACTGTGGCACTCCTGGAGATACAAGCAAATGTCATTTGCATTTACAGTGACATTGGTTTAATGGAATTAATATAAAAATTAACTTCAAATATAGTTATTCACAAGTAGAAGTTACTATTTTGGGATTTTACTTTCTTTCCTTACAAACGCTAAGTCTTCTTTAAGTGGAAAGATATTCTCTCACTGAACTATTTTACTGCCATCTTACTATGTAGAGTATTACAGGTAAGAATTCCTATACATACAAACACACACACACACACTATGTTGCTTGATAATTACATAATCATCTTTTACATTACATTTCTCCAACAAATTTGCAGTTAATGAAAAAATGTGTTATATTATGCAATACGAATATTGAAATATACAAGCCATGTGCATATAACATATGTTTCTAATTGATGCATAAACCCTACAATGGGCTTTCCAATTTTCCTTGGTAGTGTTGATATAGAATTAAAGAGCAGGGTGTGGCTGGGGAAGGAGAGGCTTGCTTAACAGTGGGAGATGGAACAGCCACTGCTAGAGCTCTCTGTGTTTTGTCACTTGTGATTTCCACCTGGATCATCACAGAGCATTGCTAACACATGGCCTGGAACTGTCTTTTGAACAAATAGTCTCAATCTCCCAGGACATGACATGTCAGCTTTATAGACTGACATAAACAATGCTGAGGCCTGATCAGTTAATCTTTTCTTTATGGAACAGCATTAGTTCACATAAATTTCCCTGAGTGATATGTGATGTTAATATCATTGTACATTAAATTTTAATACTTTTCTCTGAGGTCATGATGAGAACTCATAAAAAAGAGTTTTATCTAATTTGTAGAATGAATAATTGAAAAGAAAATGAAAATTTTTCTCAATAGTGTAATAAATATCTAAAATATTTGTGTCTTCTAGAAAAAAGGTCAAACCTGTTAGAACATAGGATTGAATTTTTTATAATATGAAAAATAAATGTTATGTAGGAAGAAAAATAGATTATTCATGAAAATTCAGGAAGGCACAGTAAAATTTTGTTTGATTTTGAAGAAGTATATTATTTGAAAAGACCATAAAGGATTGTGTTAAAGATTTCAAAAGGACTAATTAACAGTAAGGAAAAAGCTATCAGATACAACTCAATGCAGTAAAGAGGGAAAGGCTCAAGATCTATGTGGAAGAAACGATAAAAAGATTGTGAAATCAGGTAGTAGATAACTCCATGGATATAGCATGTCAGACACAACATGGCACATGCACATATGAATTCACAAAGACTGTGACAGCACACAGAAGACCTGCAAAAGTTCAAACTAAAAAAAAACTTCAGCCCAGAAAGCAAAAGTGGACACAAAGTCCCACCCCTAACCAATTTACAATTCATATTTGTTAGGGAAAACAATAAAAATCACGTTTCTCCAATAGAGGTTACCAAGTATTTAAACTGCACACCAGGATAGGCCTCATGCCAAGAAGTAGTTGGCCAACACAAAATGATCTCCAAATTTCATTGTGCACTTTTTGTTTGGTCTGATTTTGTTTAGGTTTTTTGTTTTGTCTTATTTGTTTTATTTTGTTTCTTTTTTAATTTTCAGAGAGAGAATGAAGTTGGGAGGATGGGGTGATGTATAGGAGGGTAGGATCTGGGAGGAATTATAACTGGGGAGAGGAAAATGATCTCAATTTATTACATAATATTAAAAGAACTTATCCGGATTATTAGAATAATAAGAGAGATGGGTATAAAGTGAGGAGTAGTTAGATTTGAGAAGTTTTAAACTCCATGAAGAAGACTAAGTAATTGGTGAGGTAAAAAACAGTTGCTATATTGTTTTCACTAAGATATAAGGAAACACATTCCAAGTGATATTATTAAGAGCTTCCCACATAAAAATTGATTTACCCTTTATAATTAAAAATGTGATATTATTTGATCCAATTTGTAATGTCAATATATTAAATCAACATTCCATTATAAGTAGTCAATAGGAAATAATGAAGACTAAATAGTAAAACCTTGAATACTGTGATCCTAAAATGGATGAGATGGGAAGTGAAGACATGAAATCTGCAAAAGAATTACCATTGTGGGACAGCACCATTATAGAAGAGAGTTTGCAATTATGTTTGTAGAACTATCTTCATTTACAGGCACATTCTATAGCAAAAGAACCAAAATGGTGAAGTTTAGAAAAACTGATGGATTCCTCGATGAGTTAGTATTTTAGATAAAGGGTCTAAATTATTGGAGAGAGGACTAAATATGACATACCATAAGATATCTGTCTGGCTTGTTGATGGAAATATATACCCAATGAAGTGAAAGACACTGAAGTTTTGTAAGTGGCTTGATGTGAACGTCAATCTGTATTCAAAGGTCAGAGTTCAGATAGATGTGATGATTGCTGGGAGACAACAGATAAAGCTAAACAAACAAGCTGCCTGCTGGGGGTTAAATGTCCAGAGGAGCAGGGTTGCTTCCTACATATTTGTGCTTACTCAGAGGCAAGGAGAAACAGGAAAGGAAAAGAAGTTGGTTTTATGAAGAAACAGGAAGAAAGAGTATAATTTCTTAGAAGTTAGGAGGAAAGCAGATATAATGGGAAGATGAAAGGAATTGTTTCCTGGCTAATGAATATTACAAAAAAAAGCAGTAGTTAGTGATTGTGCAGACAGCTCAGCTAGTGATATATTGGCCAAGCAGATATGAGGACCTGAGCTCAATGCCCAGAACCATGTAAAATGCCTGCCATGGCAGCTTGTACTTATAATCTCAGCAATGCAGACAGAGACTTGGGACTTTTGTCCAGCCAGCCTAACCTGAGGTCCAGGTCAATGAGTGATCTTACCTAAAAAGACTGTGGAGTAGGGGGATTGATTTCAGGATACCACATGCAACGGTATACTGTTCTGAAATGACAGATATATGTGTTATTTTTTACAAAATGAAATGGAGCAACATAGAACCAGGGTCAAGAAAAAGGAAACTCAAAATGGAGGGGAGAA